>NW_022715965.1:560150-568145 GCF_011630105.1 Anneissia japonica
TTATTATCGAGCATCTATGAACTCCAACCATGGAGGAATATTCTAAACTTATTCCTCCACGCTGGAACCAACTACCTAGCAACATAACTTAATGCTGTCACTTAAATAATTGGTCCCTTTTTTGTTAAATTTACCATACATTTCTCAGTTACAATTTAGCACTGTTATACTATATTTATGTAAATTGTATCAGAACCGCAAAAACCAATGTCTTTGCTTTGGTTGTGTCATCCAGAATAACAAATTGAAATAAATAACATATAGGTCTCTGTGTATATGACGATGGCCTTGTTAGCTAAAAGTTAAAGGTTGAGCCCCACAGAGACATTTTTATATATTTGATACCGCCTTTTGTTGAACGATAAACATATCAAACAAAAGTATTGCCCAGGGATCTAAAAACACTATTAATAACACAAATCTCGAAGACGGATGTTTTTGAATGTATTTTGTAACTATCTTAAAGTAAATTCCAATTGAACACAGTGGAATAAGGCTCTCAGGGTGTGCCACAGGCCCAGTGGGTGGAAAAGGTTGCTCATTGTTTTATACTTTCATTGTTTATTAACCCTACTGCCCCTTATTTGATGATACATTTTTTTTTTATAAATCTGTAAACAAGTTATCAAAAGCAAATGTATTACCGGTATGTTTTACATTATTGGGTTTTAAATAATGCTACATTATTCAGATAGAAGCCGATAGGCTTTACAAAAAACTGTAGCATAAACCAGAAAGACGGATGTTGGTACATTTTTGTCAATACTCTTAACAAAATAGGATAAGGCTCTCGGACTAGAACGCACCCAAAGATATTTCCTCATTGTTTATAATAACTTGTTATTTATTTAACCTATATATCTAGTATTGCGAAATACAGCTGCACATGTACCTGTGATAAGATCAATTACTGCAGATATGGATTAGATTGGATTGGATTTATTCGGTGTAAACGCCTATAGCCCACGAAAGTCTAGAAGAAGACTTATTTCCAGCAGGGTTCTTCTGGCGGTGACTGGGCAGTACACCGGGAGCCAATCCCCTACTCTTTTCCGAAGAGTGTACTGCGTTCTTTAACGTGCACATGGGTCATCAATGCATACGGGACCAACGGCTTAAACGTCTCATCCGAAAGACGGTGCGCTATTAGAACTAGTATTCCAGCCCTCCAGCTGAAATTCAAGGAGAGACAGCGATGGAAATTGAACCGGGGACCTAGAGATCTCCACAGTTCAGCGCACACACCAGGGGCAGATCCAGAGATGTCCAAAAAGGGTGGGGGCGGGGGTGGTGGCGAAAGTTGGGCCGATCGAGACAACACAGTCCAGGGACATGCCCCCGCGAAATTTGTGTGTTCTATACACCCGAAAATATCATTTGAAGCGTTCTGGGCTATCATTTTTTTTTCTTTCTTTTTTTCTTTTCTTTTTCCCTCCCAAAAGGAGGTGGGGGCCGGGGCCCCCTAAATCCGCCTCTGCACACAGTGGCTACCACCAGATTAGCCGACTGAGCTAAGCTGCTCTCGATAAAGATAAATGTAGTTCAAAATACAAATACGCGCCAAATTATTATACATATAGGTCTACCGACCTTAATAAAAGTGCTTTTTCAAGAGGGGGATTCATCAATTAAGTACGGGAGGGGTTGCTTTCACAAGTGGGCGTCACGCAGACATCTCACCGACTACTTCGTTGTATCACTACCTTCTGCTTCACACGCGGTATTATAGAAATATTATTACTTTTATAAGTAAATTTATAAACGTGTTTTGGTATTTGTTTCTTAGTTTGCGGCTTAACATGTTTTGGTATTTGTTTCTTAATCTGCGGCTGAACATGTTTTGGTATTTGTTTCTTAGTCTGCGGCTGAACATGTTTTGGTATTTGTTTCTTAGTTTGCGGCTTAAATTGTTTTGATATTTTTTTTTTAGTCTTCGGCATCCAGATTCCATGATTAGCACTATGTGTCCCGGCTCCCATTTGTTGCCTAATACGCTTATTCATTTTACTTGGGGCCTCAGTATGAAATTGGCATTCTACACTATTATTTGCAGTAGGTGTGTACGACTTACGAGGACCTTTGACAACTTGTCCGCCTACGCAATTACGGCGTACTTCTGCCGTCATATTACGGAATCGCCGAAGGTCCTCTTTGAACGACGGACCATATTCAATGATGCGTTCTTTCAATCGTTCCACAAAGAAATTATATAGCATTGTATCAGCGTGATTCCATTCGCGAGCTTTTTGACGCAACTCTTCTGGCATTGCTACTTTTTTGGAGTCAGGCCTTTCATTCCTTGGAAGATACACTAAATCTTCAAGTCTCCAACAAAGTACTTTGCTTAGTAGTACTAGAGATTCGTCGTAGTATTCGTTTATAAGTACTAGATCCATATCTTTATTTATTCTAGCAATTGTCTCATTTATAACCTTATCATTCAAAAGATATTCTGCATTTAAGCCAAGATCAAATATCTGGTCATTATTAATATAATGGATAGATGCCGCCTTAGGGTATTGTTTAGGATTCAGAAGGAACTGTTTTATTTTTTCATAGTACCTGTAAGTATGGTTAGGCCTACTTCTTTGGCGTGGTATATTTACAAATTGTCCAGTTCCAAAGAATACAAAAGCCGATTCAAATTGCTTTGATGGTTCTCTCAGCAGTGTTATGTGAATAGGATCTGCTTTCATAAATCCATCTATAACTTTACGATCATAACGAACATGTAAAGTAAATATGTTGTATTTGTAATTTGTGTAGTCTCCTCTGGTTACATTCGGTGGCGGAAGAAACGCGTGATGAGATAGATTGTTAAATCTCCGGTTTCCGTAATGTATAGATTGCCTTTCTCCTATTTTCCTTACAAAGGCGAGAGAATTTCTGTAACCATATAGTTCGATAATCCTTGCGAGAGTTGTGCTTCCGGTTTTGTGGGTTTTCAAGAACACTACCGTTTGCTTAGGACTGCACTTCTTAAATACTTTCTGTACCCTAGAGTCAAGAAATAAATTTAAACTCAAATTAGAATTCAACTATCTTTATAGAGAGTCATAAATCACAATAAAGCCTCTGATAAACTATATTATTTTATATATAATTTCAAAAGTGGTTATATTGGGAGTCTTTTATGCCAAATTAGAAAAAACTCAACTAATCCAAACTAGTCGAGACATACCTTGAGCTTGCGTTTAGAAGAAACACGTCAACGGATCTTCACACATTTGCAACGAAATTAATACGAGAAAAAAATTAATTAAAAAGAAAAAATCATTTCCAATACCAACACCGGCATTATTACGTTACTTTTACTTTTACAATTACTACCATTACTATTATTTTTACTAGTGTCCGGACATTAGATTACCACATTCAAGAACAATTATTTATACGATAACACATCAGGCAGGGTAAAAACGTCTCTCCTATATTTTTCTGACGCAAAGCATTACTCCTATATTTTCCTGACAAAACAATATTCATTTTCCTGACGCAAAACATATGAAAATAGCATTTGAAGTACCTGCTGCGTCTAAGGGAGCGAAGTTCAACACTAGTCACTAAACGTAAGCTGGGTGGTCTAGTGGTTATCCCACTTAAATTACTTTACTAATTTTTTTAGCAAGTATTGAGATTGTACTGAGAATTCGGTACGATAACACGTCAGGTTGAGCAAAACATCACTCCATGATATTCTCCAGGCACCGAAATATTACTGTTATATATCAAACGTATTTGAATATCAATAATGGCTAGTTAACAAAGTTGAATTAAACATGAAATCATCGGCACAATTTGAAAATTAGATTATAGCCCAAAATGAACATGCTGTTTATCAACGGCTAACATAACAAAAACATACGGGTATGTTGTAATAGATTCATGTACAAATGAATCATCATCGGTATAATGCTATTTAATTATATTAATAATATTTTTTAAAATCACTGTCGATGAATGCTGGTAAAACTACATTCATTGAATAAACTTTCTAGAGGTTGTATCATAAAGGGTAAATATATGCCTAGACCTACATACTTCTGTAACTGTCAATGTTTCCACGTTTTATTCTGGCACAATAATAAAAACAAACTGAAAAATTATGTGCTGTAAAATTTCCATTGGCAACGATTTGTTTTTAAATTCAAAATTACATGCGCAAATTAAACATTACATTGCTGTAATGTTTAAGACAGAACAAAATAATATTCAAAATTCATTAGTAGGCCTATTTAAAAAAAAATCAATTGTTCAATTCAAAAACATGTATTCAAATGTAAAGCACAGAGGTTAGATACTTTATCAGACTTGTCTGATGAAACAACTTTTCTGTCGTGTTTGATAGGCAAAAATCCGATAACTTACCGTTGAAGCTGAGGTCTTGGTGATTGAAATGGTACAAATACCATTGTTGAAATTGACAGGTTTAACCAAACACAAACGAAGAAGGAAACAATATTTAACAACACCATGGCTTCCTGTAGAAATATAATTACAAATTTAAAAGCTATAAATATTTTATCTAATAAAAGCCTACGAAATACGTAATGTAAATGAGTACAATACCTTAATTCGTAACATAATGCCTCGTTTGAGTTAACTGATAAACAACTGTTTCTATAAATATATTCAGCTATACAATCTGCCAATCTGCTTGATCTAAAAAAAGTCAAGCGATTTCATTTATTTATTTATACGCAACCTTCCAAAAAGAAATAAACGGTATTCCTTCCATGTTGCATCAGTCGGCAGCTGCGTTACTTCTCATGCAAATCGAATCGGCACTATAAGAGACAAGTCTTCATAAGCTAAATCGGACTTATTCTGTGTAATAACTTCCAAAATTAATCAATTATTCTGGCGTATTGTAGCCTTCGATATCAGATCAATGGAACTAATACCTTAATATGCGAAGACCGACAACTAATTACCATAACTCAAAAGAGGGCGCCAAAATTATACATTTATTTTTAATTAAATAAATATTTTATATCTATTATTAAATATAGTATGCATTGCAAATGTTTTCCCAAAACGTTATGGTAAAAAGTATGCTTTCTTATTGTAATAGCACAAGTATGACATCGTTTGTGATTGTACTTTTAAACAAAGATTTAGTTTCATATGAGATAAAGTCAGTAATGCTAATTTTAAAGCTAAAAGTAATTTTCTCCCACCTTCTTTAGTCATACAGTATATGTTTTATAATGATATATGTCTAAACAAATCAGCAAATTGCGATTTTCTTTAGATATTGTTTACCTTAAGCTAAAGATTCTCGGTAGTAATAGGAAACTTAATGTGCTATTAAATAGACTGCACTTATTTTCCTAATTTTTTTTTTAAATAAAAAGAGTATATTTTTAGTATGCTTCCTTATTAATATCACAAGTATAGCGTCTTTTCGTGATCGTAATTTCAAACAAAGATTCATTTTCATAATGGCCATATAGTCAATGATGCTTTTCACTGCTAAAAGCAATTTTAATGTGAAACTATTACAGTTATATGTTTTGTACAGTAATATGCATGTCTAAAAATAAGTAAATTTAAGATAATATATAGGCTATTTACCTTAAACTAAAGCCCATTCTCGGCGGCGGTAGTAGCAGCAGCAGCAGTACGAAACACATTGTGTTTCCATAAGGTCCTCTTGGATGTCACTGTAAGTAGTTGACAGTAGTCTTGTTGAATCCATGAATACTGAAGACGACCATTATATTTTAGAATACTTAAGAAAAAGATGCTTGCCTCCTAATCCAAGTGCTGAATTCCTTCAGTAGGACTTCAAAGCATTGTTCCATCCTGTGGTTGATGTTCAGACCAGGTCATTGTGTATGCAGTTTCGACATTCCAATATTAGCCGCTCTGGGTTTACTATTGGAGTAGTGAGTCATTTAAAGACAACATTTTTAGGAGGATTACTGTTAGAGCAAGTTACTAATATAAAGTAAGGCCTAATAGTTTTATATTAGAAGTTTTAAATAGAACTGTTGTTGTTCTGCAATGCTAAGTTAAGTCTATATTGCAATACATACTGAATAGAATGAAACTTGGCAAGGCAATAATTTATTTTATTAATCATTGAGCTATCCATGTAAATTACAATAATAATGGTTTAGCCTTCTTGATGATTTACTGGTCTTCTGACTCTCCGAAGTGCTTAGAAATCTTTGGCCATAACCATACATTTGAACTGTGCTTTAAACTGTTTTTTTTTTATTCTTAAAAATAACATGGAAAGTTCAATAGTAATAACTTTTTAATTATCTCTTTGTTGGCTTGGCGGTTGCTGGATGCTCTGGTCCGGAAGTAATAGGTTATTTTTTGTGGTTTGCTCTACCAACTATGTCAATCACCTAAAAATTGGAAGGTTGTCCCTCACGGTTGACAATCTTTTTTCACCTCCGGGATGCGATTATTCTTCCTCGACGTCTCAGCCAAGTCGATTGGTGGCGCTATAATCTTATATGGAATATATGAATATTCATTAGCAAAGGGCTACGCTGTCGCTTGTCTCCACCGCTCTGTTCGCGCTGCCGTGGCTTCCAGAAGGCGAGCGTTTGTCGCTAATCAACAGCGGTAACAGATGAATACAATTACATAAAGATGAGTCTGACTTAACTTTCTGTGTTTTTGGGAGGAAAGGAATTATTATGTGCAAATACAACTGTTTAGGGGAAAAGGAGGTCACAGATCATTTCGGTCGCGCTTTGTTTCGGTCGCGGTTTGTTTTCAACAAATATATGGAGCGCCAATGGAGTTGCGAAACGCTAAATTTAATATAACTTGGCCTCATTATCATTGCAAGTTTTTATTTGTGTTTTGTTGTATTTTTCTAATAAGTAACAACAGGCTACTTAAAAGCAAATAAAATTAATACTATTATTACTAAACTATCAATTAATATATCGGACGGTTTTTATTTTCGTTTTGTTATGAATCCTACGCTTTCTACATAACAAATACAGCAAATAAAATAGATACTAAAATATGATATGATGTTATATATTATTATAATTATTATATATTATTATTTTTATTTATTTACATTGTATCAGAAAAAACCAGCCAATTTGTCATTTAAATTACTGAAACATTAGTTTATTAACAATTATTTTTAGTAGTATTAAAGTTTGTTATTGTTACTATATTACTGTATAACTTGGTGCTATTTTTCTTTTTTTTACAGAAGCAACGCAGATGTTACGAAGTTGACCGAGTTTGAGATACGTTTTTTTGTTTCTTGCTATATATATTGATATAATTTTTTTATATTAATGCTTGAATCAAATAAAAATCTATGGAATATGTATATTCAATAGATTAGTTTCGCATACGTTTGATTTTTCTTGTCTGTTACGTTTCCATTTACCATAAATGTTCTGATCATGTTATTATAATATTGTAAAGGAAATATGTATTTCCATATTTAAATTCCATATAAAATTATCAATACATTGATAATTGCATGCGGTACATTTTAAAAGCCTTTTCATGCTTCTGTTATATTCATAAGCCCCAGAAAATCACCCAACTTGCTAGGCCTATTTCTTTAGTTGTATAACTGGGGTATAATTGTGGAAAGAAACGTTTCCACATACTTATTGCCATGGTACTCTTAAGGCGAAGATGACACAAGGTTTGTGATTTCTTGTTTGTTTTATTTCCATTTTTGTTACATTATTGCAAAGACAGAAGTAGGTCAGATGCTATAGACGACTAGCTATTTCTAGGTACAAACACGTGCTCTGAAGCGCAGTTCACCACTTCACGTGTGTTCACCTACTTCGTGAAACCAGTAACTTCGAATAGCCTGCGCTGGCTGCTGATCATGTTTATAAAATAAAAAAATAAATGGATAATAAAATATATATTTGTTATATGATTTCCTGTGTAATGTAAATAAATATGTATAAATTTTATGTATAAATATATATATATATATGTGTATATATATGTATATATATATATGTGTGTGTGTGTACAGTA
>NW_022715965.1:568254-609116 GCF_011630105.1 Anneissia japonica
AGATGTGTATAAGAACGTAGCGGAGGGGTATTTAGGTATTAGTTTAATACCCTAAACATTTCAAATATATGTTTCCATGCTCTTCCTGTTTCTACAGAATAGCGAAAGTTTAGTATTATTTCGTAGATTTTACATTATAAGTGACCTGGCTTGCGGTTCATAGAAAGGATATTTGAATGGCGCACTCTATTATCCTATTCCTCTATGAGGTGCGCGTATCGGAGAATTCTGTTAATCATTGTGAATATAGGCTGTAGATATGCCCATAGATAATTCACAGGTAAAACATATTTTTCGAACTTACTACGTTTGTAAGAGTATTTATATAGAGTTTGTGATTAAATATAGGTTTTTTTAATAACAAAAAATGTCTATAGTGATGATTTTTTTTAGTAATGAAGAAACTTTGACACAATAAAACATTTCAAATATCTTTATTAGGAGTAAATTTAAAAAAATTGAAAACAATGCTTTTTTTTAAAAATAGAATACCGGTATTGCATATTTCTTAGGTAACGTATGTTTGAAAACTCATTTTAGAATTTTTAAAGGGCTGTAGCTGGGCCATTTTTTATAAGTTTATAACAATGCAGTTCCCCCTGCAATTCGAGACCACTTTGAGACCTGAGAATTTGGGGTTTTCTCGGGTTCAGTCTCCACTTAGAGGGTTATTTGTGTCTTCAAAGATTGATGATTGCTTTTTTGTTCTTGAAAAAGTAGAGCACCTTCAGATGGCCGGAAATGACACTTTTATATAATAAAATTCATCATCACCACATCACCATTATAATAGTCAAAACGAAGCGCCAACGTATTCTCATGAACTTTTATCAGCGATATTCGGCAAATATAGAGATTAAGATGTGTGATGTACCATAGCAAAACAACTTAAAAACATCGTCTTTGATGTATTTACTTTACCTACTTCATGTGTCGAAAACTAATCTTATCTTTACATGCTTTTTCTCATACTTTTTAAATAATAATAAAGGCACGTGCACTCGAGTCGTGTATTATAGGTAATTCAGAATTTTTGTGGGTATCTTGCTATAAAAAAAATGTACTCTGGCTGTACAGCGCTCTTTGGTTAAAACCTGGGTTATTTATGCAGTTCATTTCAACAATTTTCAGGCATCTTCCTGACATGAAATTGAATTGCGGACGAAATGTGAGGGGACCAATTCCCTGTTAAAAATATGCGGGGTGGGGGGGGGGGAGGACGTATACTGCTGACCTGCGCCTGCACGGGGGTTTTGCTTACTGCTTCTTTGATATTATTGAGCGCTTTGTCATATCAGTCCAGAATAAATCAACATCACGATGTGTAAGTTTGCGAAGTGGCTCACATAACTCACTAAGATGCGGAAGAAATTTGCTTAAATACTGAACAAATCCAATGACCCTACTAACACTAGTTTTATCAGTAGGAGTTGACATGTTGGTTATCGCTTCAATTTTTGAGTTTTCAGCTTTTAGATAATCTGAAGTAATTATGTGTCTAATAAACCTAACTTCTTAAGTTCAAGTTTTAATTTTATACTTGTTGAGCTTGAGATTTACTTCTGTGGCAAGATTTGCTAAATTCCATATGTGATCCATCGTGTCACCAGTACCAATGACAATTTTTTTATTAAAGAAAAGAAAGCGCAAAAGAAGCAAATCTGTATATAAGGATACGCTTTTTATACTTACTTTACGCAAGTATACTTCTGTGTATTTGTTTAGTAATACCAAATCTATAACTAGATTGAGAAAAGTAGTCTTTTATACGATTTTGGTTTTTTGACCCTAATGACCGCTGTGTGACATTTTAACCAAAGCGGTGAACACCCCATGTATGGGAGGTGTCACTGGCTATACTGACCTAAGTTGGTTGAAATCGGCTCAACCATTTAGCATTAGTAGCGTTTTGAAATGTTTTTAGAAAAAAGAAAAACATTAACACTTAATGACCTCTGACCCCAAATCCAAAAACACGCTATATACTCTGCTTTTATGCCAATGCATATATGTAAAGGACACGACTGTGCTGTGTTATTTGTGAGAGAATTCTACGATTTTTTTACCCTAATGACCCCCGTGTGTCATTTGATCCCAATCGGTGAAACACCCCATTCATGGGAGGTGTCATCGGTTATACTGACTAAGCTTGGTTGAAATTGGTCCAACCGTTTGGCACTAGTAGGGGCTCCTTAGGAAAGTTTAACCCAGTTACAAGGAAAATTTACGATACAGAATCGGGTGTAAATTTCAGGGTCATTTAAAGTGCAAACGTCTCAGACCTAATATCTCAAATTAGTTATCAATGGATCTAAATGAAACTTTTCAGAATAGTTTGTTATGGCCCAATAAAGAAATGATTAAAGTTTGGGGACGATCCAAAGTAGGGTGTTGGTATGAGGACCTTTCGAAAAGAAATGTTCCGGGCCAGATATAACAAAAACCGATCTACTAATCTGAATGAAACTTTCTGTAAAATTTTACCATGTTACAAAGTAGAAAACATTTAATTTTAGTGACATCCAAATTCGGTGTGAAATTTAAAGTGCAAAGTTTGTAGACCTAAATAGGCCTATCTCTAAAAACAAATCAATGGATCTAAATGAAACGTTCTAGAATAGTTTGTCATGTTTTAATGAAGAAGTGTTTACATTTTGTGATGATCCGAAGTAGGGTGCGGATTAACTAGGGTTCCAGGCCCGAATTTTCGTTTGTTCATTTTTATTGCACTTAACTAATTGAATTGGTTACCTCTCGCTCGTCTCTAAATTAACTTGCTCGTTGGTGGCGCTGTCTAGAATGAGATAAATGTAATAATTAGGGACTTGCGGCAAGTCTAGGTGTATATGTGGTGTATATTTTTGGGCTGATGATTAAACTATATAAAGGCAAGTTGCATTAACTAAAGCATTTTAAAACAGCTGTATAGCTAGGTGAAACAAAATATTATCGTGAAATACATTGGAGAGGAGTTGAATAGCTCAGTGGTTAAGATGCTTGCCTTCTGATCCGAGGGTCCTGAGTTCAATTTCTGTCACAGCAGGACTTTTTCTAAAACCAACTTTTACCAAAACCAACTTCACCCACTAAGCCTCGTAAAGAGACCTACTTTGTAAAGTATCATTCTCATCCTGTTAGTGGCAAGTATACTTGCTGTTGGATGTGAGAGAAATAAAAAAAAAAAGAAGAAGAAGAAAAAAAATTAACAATTTTCGTTTTTAATCACTGAATTTTGAACTAATAATACATTGACCGACGCAGAATCAGCTCATATAGTCAAGGATTGGTAATTTTTTGTTGTACTTTCTCCTTGTGAATCTAATTGATGGGTTATTAAATCGAAAAAATGTTGGCATCAAAAAACATTGTCAACATTATGTCGGTAAAAACGAACAGGTGCACCAGTGGACGAGTTTTAGCTAAAATTGTTTATGTTGTCCCGTGAAGAAGTTAGCTAGGATTCACCATGGAAAAGGATTACAACGAAAAATTACCCTTCCTTGACATTCTTCTAGATAACTCTGACCATAGCCTCAGTCAATCATAAAAACACATATATCGACTTGTTAACTAATTTCCATAGATTTACGTCACATGCCTTTAAATTTAGACATCTACGCACCCTAATAGATCGTACATTTAAACTTAATAATACATGGATAAGTTTTCATAAAGATTTAGGAAAACTTATATTTACTTTAAAAAAATTGTTATCCGATATAATTAATTAATAAAATAATACATAACCCTCTGAACAGAAAACTATCGCCCACCATTTGAAATCCTTCTAAAACACAACCTTCTTATTTCAACCTTAACACCATTATTCAACTATTGCTCAGGGGCGCATTCGGTTGGGGGTACGTGGGCACAATTAGACATTTCAATGCATATTAATGTTATGTGCTACTCACTTATCTCTTCTGAAACTGCTGTGCCCCGTCGTTTGAAAATTTCTGGATCCGCCCCTGATTTCTAACAAAAATCAACTTTATGGTAGAAAAAATATTTCTGCTAATATTAATGTTAAACTTGCTTTTAAATCATATAAATTATCTTTTTTTTTTTAATGTAAAAGACTATGTCCCAATTAATCTCCGAGCCCGTGTGCCTACAAATTTAATTGCGAGGAGTGTAACTTCGTATAGGCCTATATGGTGAGACCGACAGACACCTAGAAACACGGCCAAATGAGCACTTAGCTTACTAGTCATCAAACATTTTTCAGAATCTTCAAAACTCTGTTAAATGCAAAAAAAAAAAAAACACCTAATTCAGACTACTTTAATATTCTTGCTTCCACTATAAAAAGCCCGGCTTTCCATTGCTTGGGGGAAATCCGTCACAACTCATTACACTATCACTCTTTCATTCTAATTCTTAATACATGACTTACCACAATATTCATATTGTTATTATTATTATTATTATTATTATTAGTATTAACAAGTGCTCCTTCGAAAAGGGGATCCATCAACTAAGTTAAGAACAGGGATACTGTACTTCCACATGTAGACGTACGCAGAAATCTACCGGCTAATTCGGTGTATCATTCTTACTTTTTTTATTAACTTTTTTTGCCTAACCTGTTTTTTTTTCTTAGTCTGCGTTTTCTGGAATCCATGATTAACACTACTATGTATCCTGGCTCCCATTCGTTTCCTTATACGCTCATCCATTTTACTTGGGTCCTCGGTATAAAATTGGCATACACCACTATTATTTGTAGTAGGTGTGTACGCCTTACGACGACCTTTGACAACTTGTCCACCTACGCAACTACGGCGTAATTCCGCCGTCATGTTACGGAATCGCCGAAGGTCCTCCTCGAACGACGGCCCATATTCAATGAAGCGTTCTTTTAATCGTTCTACGAAGAAGTTATACAGCATTGTGTCAGCGTGATTCCATTCACGAGCTTTCTGACGCAAATTCTTGGACATTGCAACTTGGGAGTCGGGCCTTTCGTTCATAGGAAGATACACTAAATCTTCAAAACTCCAACAAAGTATTTTGCTTAGCAGTACTAGAGATTCGTCGTAGTATTCGTTTATAAGTACAAGATCCATATCTTCATTTATTTTAGCAATTGTTTTATTTACAACCTTATCATTCAAAACATACTGAGTATTTAGGCCAAGATCAAATATCTGGTCATTATTAATAAATCTGCTAGATACTAATTTAGGGTATTTTTTAGGATTTACAAGAAATCGTGTCATTTTTCTATTATTTATCAAAGTACGATTACGCCTATATTTTCGTGGCAGTTTGATTAGTTTTCCTTTGTTAAAGAATACAAAAGCCGATTCAAATTGCTTTGATGGCTCTCTCAGCAGCGTTATGTAGATGGGATCTTCGTTCATAAATCCATCTATTATTTTACGATCATAACGAACATGTAAAGTAAATATATTGTATTTGTAATTCGTGTAATTTCCTCTGGTTACGTTTGGTGGCGGAAGAAACGTGTGATGAGACGTTTTGTTAAATCTCCGGTTTCCATAATGTATAGATCCACTTTCTCCTATTTTCCTTACAAAGGCGAGAGAATTTCTGTAACCATATAGTTCAATAATCCTTGCGAGAGTTGTGCTTCCGGTTTTGTGGGTTTTCAAGAACACAATCGTTTGCTTAGGACTGCATTTATTAAACACATTCTGCATCCTAAAGTCAAGAAATGAATTTAAACTCAATTAGAATTACTACTTGCTAAGCACAATCTTTATACAGAATCATTACAAATCATAGTAATGTTTATAATAAAATGATAATATTGGTTTTATATTTAAAATATTTTATGTTTAAAATTTCTTTCAAATTAATACTTTATTGATGACAATTATTTGGAATAATAATAATAAGCCTTTTATACATCAACTTATCTGATTTAATATACAATACAACAAAGCACAATATAGTCATTGTCAAATAAATAATGTGCAATAGAAGTTTATAACATCATGGTAGAGTTTAATCACTCAGGGATCCTTGTATCCATAGAAAAATTCCAACTGATGAAAAAAAGAAAAAAAAAGCAGTAGGCCAAATTACTTTTAAACCCTGCATGGTCTAAATGGAAAAAAGTCTGTTTTTTTTCGCAAATGTTTTGGTCGGAGCCAGTAGTGGTGCCATCACGGGGATGGGGAGGGTTGGGGGTGGGGCCAGGACGGTAGTCGGCCCTTGGTTTGGACCCTGCTGTCGGACATGTCGGACCACTTATTGGCATACTTCTGTGCCACCAACAGGGGCGGATCCAGATTTTTCAAGGGGGCACAACAGATTCAGATTAGGTAAGTGAGTAGCACATAACCTTGATTTTCATTGAATTTTTTTTTTAAATTTAGTGGCAAAACGGAGGTGGGGGGAACGTCCTTCGTGCCCTTGTACTGGATCCGCCCCTGACCCTGCTCAGAGCTTTTCTGTTAAATTTACATTTAAAAGAAGAGAGAATTGTAATGTATAAACAATTGTTTTAATTATTGTTTAAAATTTGTTAAGCGGCCCTCCCCCACTCTCTTATTATGACCGGACCACATTCAAAATGCTTCCAAAGGCTAGGCCTACTTTGTTTACGTGCCGGCTCCCATGTGCCCTCTTACTCGAATTTTTTTTAATACACATATGGGCAGTTCAATAATTAACTACGAACTACAAAAATTCACGATTCGCACTATTGGGTGGACTGCCTAAAACTTAAAACATAAAATCATAAAACTGCATAAGACTGCATAACATCGATTGAGATACGTTATATCTTTCTAACTGAATAGGCTTTTAAAATACAATAACAATGAAAAAAAAACTTGATATTGAAATTATTAAGGCAAATAAATACTGCAAGTATTGTAAGTATTGCTAGAAAAGAATTCCTTAAACAACGTTCTTTCGTACAGTACAGAATGGATTCGAGAACAAACAAGGGTAAACGACGTAATAATCATTACAAAATGGAGATGGGCTGAGCATCTGGCAAGGAGAAAGGACGATAGATGGAGTCCATTAACAGCTGAATGACAACCACTATTAACAAAAGAAAAAGGGGAAGACCAAAAGATGGGTTGCGAGATGAGCTGGACATGTACGTTATACCACAGACAGAAACAAATGGCATGATTTGGGAGAGGTCTTTGCCCAGCAGTGTAAACAAGCTGTAAATGATGGTGATGATGATGACGACTGGGGACATGTAAAATCGAAGGTCGAAACAACAGCCTAATGTGAATTAATGGGTTTTAAATGTTATGATTTTTGAAATACATCAAATGACGCCGACATTATTGTTTTTTTTAATTACTTTCACAATTCTTTTCAATAATACCACTAACACATGCAACATTAATAATTAGAAAAAATACAAAAATATGTTTGTACTACTTTTGATTGAATGTTTTAAACTTTATTTAATAATTTGTTTTAGGCCTAATATAATAAAAATGATTCGTGCTCCCCCCCCCCCCTTTCCATCATCAGGGCCTTTGGCCTCCCTTGGCCCCCAGCGCCTGGCTCTGGACCTTTGCCCCCTTCGTTACGCCACTGATCCCATATTTAATATTTTCGCACTTCCCCAGGTGGGAACCACCCTACGCCCCTAATCATAGCTGTTTCATTATGATTAAAATGTTTTAAAATTGTGCTTTTAACGCCCCCAAGTTTATTGCTGCGAAGCAGCCAATTCATATTCTTGACAGCAATTTATTTGTCAAAAACCAAGGGACTAAGACGACTGAAAAGCGGAGTTTCCTTCTTCCGTTCTGCCAGGTAAAATCAATTACTTTAGGCGACGTTTGTAGACTAACCTACACGTACCAACGTACGCATGTCGCGAAGCTCGAGTATTCTATAATAAGCGTTTTTACTATATTTCTAGGTTTCTTATTCCTACGTTTAATCGGCCCATGTCTCAGTCACAATATTTTGAGGCCAATATTATTTACGAACCCAGTTAAAACTTATCTACTAGCCTATTTCAGCGTGCTAATTATTACATTTAGGCGACACTTGATGTAGACTGGCATACACGGTACCAACGCTCGTTTTTACTATATTTCTACGTCAGCTCGTCAGTGTTCTAGTATAGACAATGGGTCGTGTCTCATATTATTTGTTATATTTTTATTATTCATTATTTTCACTTGACTCGCATAAATAATTTTGTTCGAAGAACATTTATATGCAGTTGTACTTCGCAGCACTTCAATTGCAATTTGAAATTTCTAGTTCTATGAATGTTACAAGTTGGCAAAGTTTGCTGCTGCATTATTATGGTTTTACGATCACTAGGCCTATTCGAACAGAGCAGCAGGTTGGTAAATTGCTCCCATCGCTATATGTGGAACACCGTCACTCCATCGTTGTTGGTAACTTTTTTTCAGATGAAAATGTGAGTGTAGATTAGTATAGTATATATAAATAGTTGAGAATTGTACATCAATAATGCACATAAAATCAATTGTCGATTTAGAACGGCGTCAGGCATCTAATTAGTGCCATATTAATAGTATATTGTTTTAGTGACTCATCTAATTCTTATATAATCACTTTAACATTTTAATCGAAATAAAAAGAAGAAGAGAAAATTCGTGGATGAAGTTAGGTGGATGGAGGTTGGGTACAGAGGAAGCATGGCTGGATTATAGGGTCACCATATTTAAATGTTTGAATAACAGGGTACAAGACGTCCAATTGAATGATATTCTATAATTAATTCTCTGATAATACCTACGGGCTTAACGAGTGAGTAACGTATCACTGGATGGCTTTAACCGAGAAGTGGGTGGGGCAGTGGCGTAACGAAGGTGGCAGGGGCCCTTTAGGGGCCTCAGACGCTGGGGACCGGATTTTAGCGTTCTATGACGTATTTTTATGCCCTTTTTACAAATTTTTAGTCCCATTTTTACACATTTGAATTCTAAGTTTTATGTATCATGATTTGACCCAAAAAGCATACTTAATTGTAGCTAAGATATTGCTAATAACATATTACAATAAATACCAAACAAAACGAGCCAATTAAAATCAATAAATATTTATAAACAAAAACTTATGTATCATACTCATGTGTCAATACTTTTGCTCATTCTTCGTTGTCGACCCAACGTTGAATCGAAATTAAATAGACGTTGAACTCAGGTTGTTCAATCAACTGACCTAATTTCAACGTTGATTCTACGTCACTGTACAGCGTTAAACCAATTGTCACATCACGACGCTGTATTGAGAACGAGAATTTACTCCATGTTATATACCGACCGACACAGTATAAAACGTTGAGCCAACGTGACATCACGATGTTCTATCAACGACGAAAGTCGACATTGAATTTTGGTTGTTCAATTGACTGACATGATTTTAACATCGATTTAATGTCAGTGTACAACGTTAAATGAACATCACATTACGATGTTGCGTTGACGACGAGAATCGACGTTGATGACGTTGAATTCATGTCAGTCGTTTAAACAACCTAAATTAATAAATTAATTAAAAAAAAAAAAAACACTGCCGTTCAATCAACATGACATCGGGACGTAGTATTCAGGCGGATCTGGGTTCAAATATAGGGTGGGGGAAGTCAAAATGTTTAAAAAACCACCAAAGAGAAAGGGGGGTCGGGGTCCTCCCCCTGGAAAATTTTGATTCGTCACTCCATAATTGTTGGTAACTATTTTCAGATGAAAATGTGATTGTAAAGATTCTTGAATGTATAAATAGATAAGAATTATACATAAACAATGCACATCAATGTCGATTTAGAACGGCGTCAGGCACCCAATTAGTGCCATATTAATAGTACCGATATTTTAAATACTCTCTTCTGCGAATTGTTTTAGTGACTCATCTAATTCTTATATAATCACTTTAACATTTTAATCGAAATAAAAACTGGTTTCAAGAAGAAAATTCGTGAATGAAGTCAGGTGGATGGAGGCTGGGTACAGAGGAAGCATGGCTGGATTATAGGGTCACCATATTAAAATGCTTGAATAACAGGGTACCTGTACTTAGAAGTCTAATTGAATGATTTTCTATAATTAATTCTCTGATAATCCGGGCTTTCTTAACGAGTAAGTACGAACGTATCACTGGATGGCTTTAACAGTGAAGTGGGTGGAAGAGTGGCGAAATGAGCTTTCCCGACTTCTGAAGTGTCCTTAATGAAAAAGTTTCTGTTGTGTTTTGATAAACACAACATATAAACATCCGATAACTTACCGTTTGAGTTCTGTTGTTATGTCATGATGTTTTCTTGATTGAAATGGTGCAAATACATTTGTTGAAATTGACAGGTTTAACCAAACATGAACGAAGCAGAAAACAATTGTTGACAACAACATGCATTCCTATAGAAAAATAATTTGTAACAAATGTGATCACTACTTCCATGTAAGTTTGCGTCAAAAACATATCATAGGAGTGATTTTTTGTCCTACCTCATGTGTTATCGACCGAATACTCAGTACACAAGTACTGCGTACTAGCCAGAATCGGAGTATTCGGTACGATAATATAAAGCATTACTTCTATATTATCTTCCTGACGCAAACTCACATCGAAATAGCATTTGCAGTACCCGCTGCAACTTGGGGAACGGATTTAACACTAGTCACTAAGCGCATTAAGCTCGGTAGTCTAGTGGTTATGGGTTCGATTCCCACCCAAATCACATGTGAGTTTTTTTCCGCAAGTATTTATCAAATGAAATAATACTACGTGGTAGCCTACGAAATGCGTAATGAAAATGAGTACAATACCTTAAATCGTGACATAATGTCCTTCGTTTGAGTTTACTGATAAAGAGGCAACTGTTTCTGTATAATAGATCTGCTTGATCTGAAAATCATACATGATTAATCTAAAATCAAACGATTTTATTTATTTATATTCTGAATCAACCTATTATTTTCAAAATATAAAAGAAATTGCTGACCAGGGGATGTCAATTATAAGCAAAAGTAAAAAAAAATATTAACTGTCATCATTAGTTACAGAATTTGGTAAAAATATACAGACATTTAACCGCCTCAATATGATTATACCGTACCTTTAGACCAGGTTTCTAAATGTATGTAAGATGTACACAAATCATGCCTACACTTTAGAATAAATAGTACGGTACATCTCATCAATTGAAATATATTCCATTTAGTAATTTTGGTGTTTTTAACTTTAGTGTTTTTGGTTCAAGGTTGGCCCGATACACGGTATTCCTCCGTCAGTATGAGTCGGCTGCTGCTTTACTTCTCAGGCAAATCTATAATAGGCCTAAATATAAGAGGGCCAAGTTTTCATAAGCTTAATACGACTTATCCAGTGTCACTAACCATGGAGGTTTATTCCTCCGTGCACTAACTTACAACAATAATCAGTTGTTCTGGCTTATCATAGCATTCGTTCTATTAGATTAATAGTTTACAGGCCCGTAGCCAGCATGCTTCAAGGGGGGGTTCTGGGCGTGGGGCCCAGAAGCCCGCCAAAGGGCCCCAGGAGGGGTCAGGGGGGTTAAGCCCCTGTGGGGGCCGGGGGCGAAGCCCCCGAAGCCAGAGCATTTATACGATTTTAAAAGCATGTACATGTCATTTAAATGCATGTTCATGTATATTTAAATACTTCTTACACAATTTTAAAAATAAGATAAGAAGACTACTTTTTCCAATACAGGATTTAGAACGTAAATGTTTATTGTGAAACAAATTTTTTTTTTTTTTTTATTAAAAAGCAATGCTTAACATTTTAATGCTACTATGTAATGTTATCTCTAAAAATATAACTGGGATAAAATTAGCAATACCCACTAGGTGACTGTTCAAAACACAGACCTTGCGCATTATGATATATTGAGAAAAAATAATAAATATATTATTATGAATAATGTCAGTTAATTCTGACGAAACGTGAAAACATTACCAAGTTTATTTCCTTGCTAGCCTAGCTAGCCTAGGCCCTGGCCTATGCTAGCTCGATTACAAAATAAATAATAAAATCGTTCGCAAATAATAGGCCTCATCATAGGCTACGACCCTACCCTACCTAGCAACGCTAGACCTAGGGCCTAGGCTTAGCCCGAAAAAGTACACCGATCCCGCCGCCAGGCAGTATCATGAGCATGTGGTGAAAACAAGGGTGAATTTTCTAACTTCTTAAATTCCGTGATTTCTTCCTTGCTGGCCTTGAAGCAAAAAAATCGGTTATCCTTTCTCGGCGCTTCATCCTCTTCCTAGGCTATTTTTGGCGTGTCGCATGTCCTCGATCCCAGAGAAATGAAAAATGTCGAGCGCCCAAACTTTTGTGATGACGTCTTGCCAAAGTAAATAAACTACGGAGCACGCGATTGGTCAAATAGCTTAGGCAACAAACATCTCATTAATATTAATTTTGAAGTCTTGCTGGTTACGTCATTCAGCTGGCTGCAGGTTGTTTTGATTTCTACGATCGGACTACGTCGAACGATAGCGACAAATAAACAGTGCCAAAATGCTCCTATTTTGTAATAAATTGCACTATTTTGGAAACGGGGGATCGTTTTCTGGTTAAGGGGGTTCGCTGGCAAAAGGGGGGTTCGCTGAAAAAGGGGGGTTCGCCCGAACCCCAAAAAACCCCCCTGGCTACGGGCCTGGTTTATTGACAATATAATGTTAAACGGCCAATGGATAGGCCTATGCGAAGATCAAGTGAGGGTGCCAAAAATAGTTAATTTTCAGTTAAATATAGTATGGACTGCAATTTTTTTCCCAACCTTTTTTTTATAAAAAAAAATGTAGTAAGCTTTTTTATTATATCACAAGACTTTTAAACAAAGATTTGTTTTTATATGAGCTAAAGTCAGTAATGCTAATATAAAAGCCAAAATTAATTTGCTGTTCACACTAAACTAGTTATTTTTTATAATGGTATATGAATGTCATGTATTCATACTTGACGTATTTCCGAGTGGAAAGAAATGACTATGAATCCCTCTTTGACGTATAAAATATAAGTACAGTTCACAATGTTGAATCACATCTCTTAATTTTTTTTCTGCGTAAAATCCAACACGATTTCGGTGTCTAAACAACCAAGTTAACGTTGGTTTTAAAAAATCCAGAAAGAAAAACCTATCATCTCATACTTAAGCCTATAATTTCCGAGGATTCTACAATCATTTAAACAACAGGCTTATTGCCTCTACAGTACTTCAGTATCTAGAACTTCTAAACCTTTCTCTTGGAATCTTATCTCAACACTAGTAAATCACAAACAACAAACATATACAAAAATACTGTACTTCGTTTTTGTACCACACTTTGAACTTACACTACTAACATAGCGAATTCTACATGGTCTCTTATTTTGTTCCTATAGTTACCAAAGTGGTTTACATTTATTGTTTAATCAAATGAATGTTATTCTAGGACGTTCTATGTATTAAATGTTTTACACTAAGGCAAGGAATTGTAATTTATTACATTAAATACGCAAAATTAGATGTTCAGATATATTTACCTTAAACTGAAGCCTGTTCTCGGTAGTATGAAAATACTGAAGTATGAATAAAGTATGAAACAAAATTTGCTTTTCAATAAGGTCAAAGTTATTGTATTTCCAAGCTTTTTTTTATGCAAATCAAATTTATTTGATAGGGTCTCACATTTTAAACCACCAAACACAATGCCTTAGCCTTTTTAACGCCATACATATTTAAACGTCTTTGTCCAAACTATTGGTCACGACCCAATTATTGTCGCCAAAATATTTTATAGCGTCGATTTATAAGGGTTTAGCTATTTCAATGCTTTATAGCTGTTTCAATACATTCTAAAGCTATAGCATTCTAAATCTTTCTAACTTTCTAAAGTTGCCGTGTCGGACGGCATTGCATGTGATGTAAATAAAAACTGTAGTTGATCTTAGTAACTCGTTAGATATAATACTTCAACACCAGGGGGCAGTGGTCCAATATCTGGATGAACCTTATCTTATATTGAATTGCATTTTGGAAATTATGTTGTGTATTAAAGCGTATTACCAAAGATCGATGAACTAGCAAACAACGGATAAAACAACAGTCACGAAATGTTAATGATGCTTATGTCAGGAGTATATGCCTGAGTTATAAATTACCACAGCCATTGCTAGCTCAATTAAACAAATGTTTCGGCATGGGTTAACTGCCACACCAATGCGGAGCCTGAACGCAGAAAATCTTATGAGAGGATATTGATACGCAGTACTCGATGTGAGTCGAACCATATCAGAAGATAGTGTTGACAAAACAGTTAATTAATAAATATAAAGACAAGAACAAATAGGAAAAATAACTGATTAAAAATGACAAAGTTAAATTTTCAAAGGTAACTCAGTAAACGTATTACTGAGTTGCGTAAAAAGGGTCGAACTTATATCTCCCGCTTCGAGTTGGGAATAAGGACACTTAGCAAGGGTAGTTTTAACCCAGCTTGTTTTTCTAAATTGAAATTGATATTTAGATGACGAGGATTAAAATAATTACGTATAAATACCGTAAATGCAATAACTCTGCATCTAAGCATTTAAACATGTCAAGTAAATTGTGTAACTATGTTTTGAATGTTAGAGAATATCTAGCATATTTGTAAATAATTATATGCATATAATTGTGTTAAATATGCAACTCATATGCTGTCATTACCAAAAAATTGATTTTCTACAATTAATTGGCGTCCTTTAGCATTCATTCATGACAAATGAATTATCCAAAGCCATGTTTTCATAGTTAGGGAGTATTGTTAGTATATTTGTGAATTAATTAACGGCACAGGAGGCATATAGCTGTGTTAAATATGTAAATTAGCTTCCGCCATTAAAGGAAAATCGATTATTTGCAATAACTCTGCATCTAAGCATCCAATCAATGTTGGAGAATGATTAGCACATTTATGAAATAATTGTACACATATAATTATTTTAAACATGCAAATTACGGTTGTCATACAAATGGTTTTGCACAATAAGTCTGTAGGCCTATCAGCAGCTAATAATATAAAGTGTCCAGGCCCAGGTTTTAATGGTTAAAAGAATAGAATTAGCAACATTTACTGAATTAATTACAATTAAACTCATATAAATTTAAGAAAAGATTGTCATATAGGTTCTTGATAGATACCGTAATAATATGTAATCAATAGGATCTGAATACCTCCATAGCCTGCTCCATATCTCAGATATCAGTACAAAACTTCGTACATTTTTAACATGAACAAATCGTTGTGTCACACTCAGCGGCGTAGCCAGCGGAGAACGGGCCCCAGTGCAATTCCCGAAAGCTCCGACGTTTTAAATTTTCACGAGTCGTATTTTTAATTTAAAGGAAAAAATTCTAGGACTAGGTACTAATAATACTCTCTGATTACACAGTTGTTTATCAGTGGCACTCGCGATAACTGTGGTGCATTTAAAAACAAAAACATAAAATAAATACAGTACGATAAATATAGGCCTTTGAAATACAGTACGGTGTGCAGTAAAAGAGACGAGAAAGGTGCACACTTCACATTAAAATACAAATACATTAAAATACGATAAAATGCATGTAAATATAATAAACCTTAAACTATTAATTAGAGTACAGGACATTGCAAGAAACACGCATAATTACATATCATTCACAGTTGCTAAAATTTCACTTTTTTTTATTACGTCTTTAGATGTCTTACAAGAAATAACTATGCCATGTGGGGTATATACTGTATAAATTAAAGTTAAAACACAAGTGGGTTGTTTATTCTACATGTATACGTCGAACTAGGATTACAGTTTCTGGAGGCAATTTAAAATTGTTAACGTCTAAAGTTTGTCAATAGTCTTAGTTGGTAAAGATAATCTGTGCATACCACCAACATAGAAATGTAATAAACACCAGAGTAGCTAGAGGGGAAACTGTTCCCCATTGGCAATTTTGAACGGAGCATATTTGCTTTCTCATTGTTGTATATAGAAAAGAGAATCAGTGATAAAAAAAAAAAAAAAAAAAAACCCTGGTTAACTCCTTCTGCCACTCAAACTTATTTAAGGTCATCCACACTTCACCTCTTATACCAGCCTTGCTGTAGTGCTGTAATTTCTCATGCCACACAGTATCAAATGCTTTATGGAAGGTATACTGCTTCACGTTTTCAGAAAATTCTTTCTACCCCTATCCCTAGTGGTCACGGCGCTAGTAAATACATACCAATAATAATCGGAACCTTCGTCAATATCAAGGGGCCTATGCGATCTCAACAACTAGAAAATGATGGCACGTAAATTTAAACAATTGAAAGAACACAGTAATCTTGCAATTACTACTCCTCTAAAAAGCCTAAATATTATTCAGGGGCCGCTGGCCTTTTTTACATTAGAACTAAAGGCTGGGAAAGCATCGGTGTGCCTGCATGGAGACATGAGGAAACTTTCAACATTATACGCAGAGAAAGGTTTGGCGACAAGGTGGTAAAGACCCTCAAGAGTGTAGACATTCAAAGACCACCACCTATCGAAAGTGCTGCCAAGTAAATTTAATACAGAGTTTATTTAAAGACGAGCGTATGATGGGAAATATAGAACTAATACATGAAGATTGGAGATAGAAGGTTCGATGTTGATGATTATTGTGCAAGGAATGTTTAGCCGCTGTTGTGAAAAGTGTCAAGATGGACAAATCCATTATAAGCGTTTGCGTACTGAAAGATATATGGAGTAGGCTAAAGTGGTACGGTATCCACATGTTATAGATTACATATTGATATGTACCAGGAATCAATCAAGAAACTATATGACAATCTTTTCTCAAATTTATGTGAGTTGAATTTACAATTAATCTACAAAATTTTGCTAATTCTATTCCTTCAACCATTAAAACTTCGGTCTGGACACTTTATATTATTAGATACTTGATACAATATATTGTGCAATTTTGTTTTGTAATTACAACAGGTACCGTAACTTTCATTTAAAATAATTGAATCTGTACAATTATTTATAGACCTCCTATGCATATATTTATTCACGGATGTGCTAACCATACTCCCTAACCCTTAAAACATGACTTTGTATATTTGTCATGAATGAATGCTTAAGACACAAAATAACTGCGGGAAATCAATTTTCTCTTAATGACAGCCGCTAATTTGCATATTTAACATAATTATATGCATATAATTAATTTTCTTTATATGCAGTTTATTGCGAATAATCGATTTTCCTTTAATGGCGAAAGTTAATTTGCATATTTGTGCAAATTAGGTGACTTCTGGGTGGATATGTCATTTAGCACAACCTTATAAACCAGAATCAACAATAAAACAAACTTTTGCAATTTGTTTGACTCATTAAGGCCTATTTTTCATCTAAATCTGCTCGTCTAATACTTCGACGGTTTATTTTTGCACTCTACACTATTACAAAAGAGAATGATTTTTATCTCTTGGACCCAGTCGGTGATGATATTTGCAAAATAATTGAAGCCGTTCCATATTTCTCTCAGAATTCTTTGTCTGCAGGCCTGTTAAACTTCTTGTGTACAAAGTAAAATAAATTATTCGTCAAACGAGATTGGACCTTTTTTCAGTTATGAGCTCGTATGGTAGGCCTACAAGGTACAAGTAAAGAATAATAAACGCTTACATCACAAAATGCTTAAAATTACAAGTTATATTACATGATACGAGAGTACTATACAGTATTACCATACGACATTGCGTACAAAGGCTATTGACGAAACACAGCGCATTGACAGAAAAAAAATCGAAGAATCGTGCCGCCGAATTCCGTCTCGCTGTGTTTTTTCCCCATTCACTATGTTGTGTTTGTACTTAATTTTAAAACGTCATAGGCTTATTTATTTTAATACTAAATATTTGTATCTGTATTATATTCGTTGATACAAAATCGAATATCAGGACTTCTAAAATTCTGTAAATGGCTCTGGAAACCTTTGCCGGGCCGCGTTAGTTTAGAACTAAACTAATTCCTCCATGGTTAGGGTAAGCCAAAATCTCTTGGTAGTTGGGCGAGAGGAAAGTGTTAGTCATACAGAGTGAACTAACGTAATTGGCTATTACTGTAATTACAATAGGCAGTGTTTACATGGTCTTTGAAAGTATAAAAGGGCAGCGCTGAATTTCTGGTTGATTATTTGAGTAGTGTAAAGTATAACAATAATTAACTGCTATAGTCCTGATTCTAAAGGATATAAATGTTTAGAATTGTTCGGACACACAGGTACAATTCTATGTATTGTTTTAATGTTGACTTCTTACAAACATTTTGTTCATATTCAATATGAATAAAGGCATAGATTGTAGCAAGCAGGTAGGCCTATATTATAAACACTACCGTAATTTTCGATATTTTATACACATGATATGACGTACTGTTTAGGCTGTGTCTATCCATGGAGGAAATATATTTTCTCCACGGTCTATCCAATTAAATATTGAATAGCTTTATATTTAAAACGATCAAAATCAAATGGAAGTAAAAATAGCTTTCATTGATTTACAGACGGTTCTACAAAAATCCTAAATATACAGCCAATGAATCATGCAAAAGAATACAGAAACGCTCACTGTTTGTTAATAGGCATAGATTTTTTTCTCATAAAAAAAAAAATAATTGTAAAATTGTAAATTAACTGTGTCCGAAGTACTAGTAATTTGTTTCCGAGCATTTCTAAACGTCCTTCAGAATCAGTACTACTATACAATTGCTACAACACACACGTCACACTGTATAAGCCTAACTGTAGGCCTAGGCCTACTAGCCAAATACGGTGCCAGATTCAATATTAGCCTACTCTTTTTTTTTTTTAACTTTCGAAGACCAGCTGTAGGCGTACATAGAATGTGTCTAATGTAATACTAACATTTTTACACTACTGTCTTAAATACCAAAGGCTTATTTACGAAATGTTGGCCTAGTGACTCCATGCATGCACCACTGCTCCTCCACGCATGCACCACTGCCTCTGTTTCGGATTCGGGAGGTGGAGTCTCTATGCATATTCATACATATCAGTTCTCCTAACTGACCTAAAATAGCACCCTCTATAATTTCTGCCGCAACTGTATAGGAAAAAAATAATGCTGGCGCCGGCCCAGTGTTCCAGGGGCTCCGGTATCATGAAGCTGTAGGGCCTCCGGATCCGGCGTTATGCCACTGTACACACAGGGTAATTAGCCCTACTCTCGAGAGCAGCGCATACTTTATCAGATATATTTCAACAATAAGGTACAGTAATAGATAAGGCGACTTGCACATCTAGAGTTTCGAACCCCCGCCCTCAAGGTTGAGAGTCCAAGCCCAACAGCTTCTAAAATGATATATATGTCTGTATGGTAGATTCTATAATTAGGCCTATGTTAAATATCTTCGCCTTCGTCGTGGTTACGTGGCCACAAGTACATTAGAGGACATTACTGCCACGGGATTGCAACTTGCAAGACTGAACGTGGACGTGAGGATAATTATACATTTTGTATATTTGTTTATATACAGTATATGCTTTTTTAAAAAAAAAGTTAATTATAAAAACGACCTTTAAGCACGAATTCACCAAGCATTAAAAAATCAATAAAACTAAACTATGGTTTGGTTTTCAATGGAAAATAGGATGTTATGGAGGGTCTCCTCCATCGGCAATCAAGTCAAGAGCACTGCCTACCGGGTCAGCTATATGACAAAATAACTTCCAACATCAGCTTGAGGCCTCACATTCAGCTACCCGCTACCACTTGTCAGGTGTTCCTCAACAAAATGCCAAGATAGAATTCCCCTCCCCCACCAAATCCAATAAACCAACCAAGTAGGGTATTTTGTCTCATTCCTAAAAAATTATTTGCCTATATATTTTTCTGCTTTAATTTGGAGATATTCGACACGTAATATAGGTAATAATTGTTTTTTGTTTTATTATTTTATCTAATAAATCAGACGACACAGTTACACATTCAGGCCTAAATGGTATAATTAGTACAAACATGTAAGTTATGATAAATAATAATAATAATAATAATAATAATAATAATAATAATAATAATAACAATAATAATAATAATAATAATAATAATAATAATAATAATAATAATAATAATAATAATAATAATAATAATAATAATAATAATAATAATAATAATAATAATAATAATAATAATAATACATTTTTATTGTACAAATTATAATACCGTACTCAAATCATGTATTGGGTTTACGGTTTGAACGCCAAGGAAACAGGGCTGGTGGTGGGGATGAGCAGTACCACGGATGCCAATTCTCTGAAGTGTACGTTTCTATTCTTTCTGCTTCTGCTAAGAGTTCATTTATTACAAAGCATGATTAATGCATGTGTTGTCTTTCAGAAATGCTTTTTGATTAACAATGCAATTTATTAACACATTTAGGTAAATTATCAAACAATCAGCGATGATCTGATATGTTAATATAATACTACTACTCATTTTAAACGAAAATACGATTTTCACAAGCTTGGTCAAATTCCCGGAAAGATGTTACGTGCAGTACTCGATTTAAGGTGTTGTTGGTATTACTTCAGCATTTTTTATTCTCTGTCGTTTTAAGTTCTCTCCAGACCCGCACAAAATTTGATGATGTGTGAGACGTGAACAATTTGTTGTAAGCACAATATTACCGGCGCATTTTTCCCATACTTTTTAAATAATAATAAAGGCACGTGCACTCGAGTCGTGTATTATAGGTAATTCAGATTTTGTGGGTATCTTGCTATAAAATAAAATGTACTCTGGCTGTACAGCGCTCAATGGTTAAAACCTGGGTCATTTATGCAGTTCATTTCAACAATTATCAGGCATCTTCCTGACTTATGAAATTGAATTGCGGACGAAATGTGAGGGGACCAATTCCCTGTTAAAAATATGCGGGGGGACGTATACTGCTGACCTGCGCCTGCACAGGGGTTTTGCTTACTGCTTCTTTGATATTATTGAGCGCTTTGTCATATCAGTCCAGAATAAATCAACATCACGATGTGTAAGTTTGCGAACTAGATTGAGAAGAAAAGTAGTCGTTTATACGATTTTGGTTTTTTGACCCTAGTGATCACTGTGTGACATTTTTAACCAAAGCGGTAAACACCCCATGTATGGGAGGTGTCACCGGTTATACTGACCCAGGTTGGTTGAAATCGGCTCAACCATTTGGCACTAGTAGCGTTTTGAAATGTTGTCAGCAAAAAGATAAAAATTACAACTTAATGACCTCTGACCCCAAATCCATGAACACACTATATACTCTGCTTTATGCCAATGCATATTATGCAAAGGACAAGACTGTTCTATGTTATTTATGAGAGAATTCCACGATTTTTTTTACCCTAATGACCACCGTGTGTGTCATTTGACCCCAAGCGACGAAACACCCCATTTATGGGAGGTGTCATAGGTTATACTGACCGTACCAAGCTTGATTGAAATTGCTCCAACCGCTTGGCACTAGTAGGGGTTTCTTAGGAATGTTTAACCCAGTTACAAGGAAAAATTATTTAACTTTAGTGACGATCCCGAATCGGGTGTAAATTTGAGGGTTATTTGAAGTGCAAACGTCCCAGACCTAATATCTCAAATTAGTTATCAATGGATGGATCTAAATGAAACTTTTTAGAATAATTTTTTATGATCCAATAAAGAAATGATTAAAGTTTGGGGACGATCCAAAGTAGGGTGTTGGTATGAGAACTTTTTGAAGAGAAATGTTCCGGGCCAGGTATAACAAAAACCGATCTACTGATCTCAATGAAACCTTCTGTAAAATTGTACCATGTTACGAAGTAGAAAACATTTAATTTTATTGACATCCAGATTTGGGTGTGAAATTTATTGTGCGAAGGTCATAGACCTACATAAGCCTATCTCTAAAAACGATTCAATGGATCTAAATGAAAAGTTCTAGAATAGTTTGCCATGTTTTAATGAAGAATATTTACATTTTGTGATGATCCGAAGTAGGGTGCGGATTAACCAGGGTTCCTGGCCCTAATTTTTCGGTTATTCACTTTTATTGCCCTTAGTGCGCGCCATAACTAATTTAATTAGCGATTTTTTTTTCGTCTCTAAATTAACTTGCTCGTTGGTGGCGCTGTCCAGAATGCGAAAAATGTAGTAATAAGGGACTGGGACTTGGACTGGACTGGATTTATTCGGTGTAAACACCAAGGAGCGCCCACGAAATTCTAGAAGAAGACTTATTTACAGTGGGGTCCTTCTGGTGGTGATTGGGCAGTACACCGGTAGACAATCTCCTTACTCTTTTCCGAAGAGTGTACTTTTCAGAATAGTTTTTTATGGTCCAATAAAGAAATGATTAATTAAAGTTTGGGGGCGATCCAAAGTAGGGTGTTGGTATGAAAACCTTTTTAAGAGAAATGTTCCGGGCCAGATATAACAAAAACCGATCTACTGATCTGAATGAAACTTCTCTAAAATTTTACCATGTTACAATGTAGAAAACATTGAATTTTAGTGACTTCCAGAGGTAAGCTGCTCTCTCCTGAGCTAAGCTGCTCTCTCACTTGTGGCAAGTTTAGGTGTGGATATGTGGACCATTTAAAGAATATTTTTGGGCTGAAGATTAAACTATATAAACGCAAGTTGCGTTAACTAAAGCATTTCAAACCAGCTGTATAGCTAGGTTAAACACAACAGTATCGTGATATGCATTGGAGTGGAGTTGAATAGCTCAGTGGTGAAGATTCTTGCCTTCTGATCCCAGGGTCCTGGGTTCAATTCCTGACACAGCAGGACTTTTTCTCACGACCAAAACCAACTTCACCCACTAAGCCTCATTAAGAGACTTGGTTTATAAAGCATCATTCTCATCCTGTAAGTGGCAAGTGTACTTGCTATTGGATTTGAGGGAAATTTAAAAAAAAAATAAGAAAAGAAAAATTAACATTTTTCGTTTTTAATCACTGTATTTTGAACTAATAATACACTGACCGACGCAGAATCGGCTCATATAGTCAAGGATGGGTATTTTTTTTTTTTGTACTTTCCCCTGGTGAATCTAATTGATGGGTGTTGTGTATTTAAAAAATGGAAACAAATGTCGGCATCAAAAAGCATCGAACAGGTGCATCAGTGAACGACTTTTAGCCAAGGTCGTTCATGTTGTCCCTTGAAGAGTTTAGCTGGATTCACTATGGAAAAGGAGTACAACAAAAAATTACCCTTTCTTAACAATCTTTTTGATAATTCTGACCATAATAACTCATCATTAATAACCTCAGTCAATCATAAAAACACATATACCGACTTGTTAACTAATTTCCATAGCTTTACGTCACATAAATATAAATTCAGACTTCTACGCACCCTAATAGATCGTACATTTAAAATTAATAATACATGGATAGGTGTTTTAACACTTATATTTATTTTTCGAAAAAAAATTTATCCGATATAATTAATTAATAAAATAATATATAACTCTCTGAACAGAAAACTATCGCCCACCATTTGAAATCCACCTAAAACGCAAACACAACCTTCTTGTTTCAACCTTAACACCATTATTAAACTATTGCTCAGGGCGCATTCAATTTTAGACATTTCAATGCATATTAATGTTATGTGCTACTCACTTATCTCTTCTGAAACCGTTGTGCCCCGCCGTTTGAAAAATTCTGGATCCGCCCCTGATTGCTAACAAAAAATCAACTCTATCGTCAAAAAATATATTTCTATATTAATGTTAAACCCTCTTTTAAATCATATAAATTATCTTCTTTTTTTAAATATTATAAAAGACTATGTCCGAACTAATCTCCGAACCCGTGTTGTCTACAACATTACTTGCGAGGAGTGTAAATTCGTATATATTGGTAAAACCGACAGACACCTAGAAACACGGGCAAATGAGTACTTAGCTCCGGACAATCTTCAAAACGCAATGCAAAAAAACATCTAATTTCAGACTACTTTAATATTCTTGCTTCCGCACTTAAAATAAAAGCCCTTTACATTGCTTGGGGAAAATCCGTCACAACTCATTACAATATTACTCTTTTATTCTAATTCTAATTGTATGCATGAGTTACCTTAAAATTTGCTTGTTTATCTTACATCTGACCTGGTAGTACATAAACCGGTATAATCATTTTTACCTGCTGATGATGTGTTACTCGTCAAAACATATCGTTACTTAGTTCGTATATTTTTATTTTCATTTTTACTTACGTAGTAGACGTACGCAGACATCTGCCGGCTAGTTCGGTGTATCCTTCTTACTTTTTTTTAATAACTTTTTTGCGCCTAACATTTTTTGGTATTTTTTTCTTAGTCTGCGTTTTCTGGATTCCATGATTAACACTACTATGTATTCTGGCTCCCATTCGTTTCCTTATACGCTCATCCATTTTACTTGGGTCCTCGGTATGAAATTGGCATACTCCACTATTATTTGCAGTAGGTGTGTACGCCTTACGAGGACCTTTGACAACTTGTCCACCTACGCAACTACGGCGTAATTCCGCCGTCATGTTACGGAATCGCCGAAGGTCCTCCTCGAACGACGGCCCATATTCAATGAAGCGTTCTTTTAATCGTTCCACGAAGAAGTTATACAGCATCGTGTCAGCGTGATTCCATTCGCGAGCTTTCTGACGCAAATTCTTGGACATTGCAACTTTCTGGGAGTCGGGCCTTTCGTTCCTGGGAAGATACACTAAATCTTCAAGACTCCAACAAAGTATTTTGCTTAGTAGTACTAGAGATTCGTCGTAGTATTCATTTATAAGTACAATATCCATATCTTTATTTATTTTAGCAATTGTCTCATTTATAACCTTATCATTCAAAACATACTGAGTATTTAGGCCAAGATCAAATATCTGGTCATTATTAATATATCTGCTAGATACTAATTTAGGGTATTTTTTAGGATTTACAAGAAATCTTGTTATTTTCTTATTATTTATCAAAGTACGATTACGCCTATCTTTTCGTGGCAGTTTGACTAATTTTCCTTTGTTAAAGAATACAAAAGCCGATTCAAATTGCTTTGATGGCTCTCTTAGCAGTGTTATGTAGATGGGATCTTCTTTCATAAATCCATCTATTATTTTACGATCATAACGAACATGTAAAGTAAATATATTGTATTTGTAATTCGTGTAATTTCCTCTGGTTACGTTTGGTGGCGGAAGAAACGTGTGATGAGACGTTTTGCTAAATCTCCGGTTTCCATAATGTATAGATCCTCTTTCTCCTATTTTCCTTACAAAGGCGAGAGAATTTCTGTAACCATATAGTTCAATAATCCTTGCAAGAGTTGTGCTCCCGGTTTTGTGGGTTTTCAAAAACACAATCGTTTGCTTAGGACTGCATTTATTAAACACATTCTGCATCCTAAAGTCAAGAGATAAATTTAAACTCAAATTAGAATTACTACTTGCTAAGCACAATCTTTATATAGAATCATTACAAATCATAGTAATGTTTATAATAAAATGATTATATTGGTTTTATATTTATGTTTAAAATTTCTTTCAAATTAACACTTTGGAATAATAATAAGCCCTTTATACAGCAACTTATCTGATTTCGTATACAAAACAATAAAGCACAATTAATAGTCATTGCCAAATAAATAATGTGCAATGGAACTTTACATCATGGTAGAGTTTAATCACTCAGGGATCCTTGTATCTATAGAACAATTCCTACTGATAAAAAAAATAAGCAATAGGCCTGAGTTACGACATTCATGAAACCATAACATATTAAATTTCCCAAATTACTTTGAAGCTCCGCATGGTCTAAATGGAAAAAATAATCTTTGTTTTTTTTTTTTGCAAATGTGTTGGTCGGAGCCAGTGGTGGTGCCATCACGGGGGTGGGGAGGGTTGGGGTGGGTCCAGGGCGCCAGTCGGCCCCTTGGTTTGGACCCTGTTGTCGAACATGTCGGACTCCTTATCGACATTTTTCTGGAGCCCCCAGCAGGGGCGGATCCAGAATTTCTCAAATAGGGGGGCACAACAGTTTCAAAATAGTTAAGTGAGCAGCACATAACCTTGATTTGCATTATAATTTTTAAAATGTTGTGGGAAAAACAGGGGGGGGGGAGTGTCCGTGTCCACCGTGCCCTCCTACTGGACCCTCCCCTGACCCTGCTCAGATCTTTTCTGTTAAATTTACATTTAAAGGAAGAGAGAATTGTAATGTATAAAAAATTGTTTTAATTTCTATCGTATATTTTTTTATGAAATTGCGAATAGAAATATACGAAAAAATGCGAGATAAAAGGATAATGCATTTACAGTACAACATATAACTATGGAACGCCTTTAAAGCAACAATTCGACGATAACCAGTGAACCATCGATGATGAAAAAAGTAAATCGTTGATGATGAAATGTAAACCGTCGATGATTAAAAAAAAGTGAATCGTCGATGATAAAACAAGTGAATCGCCGATGATGAAGCAAGTGCATCGTCGATGATGAAACAAGTGAATCGTCGTTGATAAAATAAGTGAATCATCCAGTGGCGCCGCTAAGATGTGTATAAGAGACAGATACAAAAGCCGATTCAAATTGCTTTGATGGCTCTCTTAGCAGTGTTATGTAGATGGGATCTTCTTTCATAAATCCATCTATTATTTTACGATCATAACGAACATGTAAAGTAAATATATTGTATTTGTAATTCGTGTAATTTCCTCTGGTTACGTTTGGTGGCGGAAGAAACGTGTGATGAGACGTTTTGCTAAATCTCCGGTTTCCATAATGTATAGATCCACTTTCTCCTATTTTCCTTACAAAGGCGAGAGAATTTCTGTAACCATATAGTTCAATAATCCTTGCGAGAGTTGTGCTTCCGGTTTTGTGGGTTTTCAAGAACACTACCGTTTGCTTAGGACTGCACTTCTTAAATACTTTCTGTACCCTAGAGTCAAGAAATAAATTTAAACTCAAATTAGAATTCAACTATCTTTATAGAGAGTCATAAATCACAATAATTTAGGGTTGTCGCGGAAGCTGTCACAACGCCGATTTAGCCAGTAAGGTTTGTGAGCATGCGCAGATGTCCGTTACGCTCTATTAGTTCGTAGTAGACTGGCCGCGTAGTCAAAACGAAAAATGCCTACTAAGAGAAAAGAAAGAGGGGAGAGGAAGGAAAAGAGAAAGGAAAAAAGAAAAGGAAAGGAAAAAGGAAAAGAAAAAGATAAGAAAAAATAATGACAAGAATAAAAAGGAAAATAATAGTCTGGTCATAATGACCAGACTCACAACACCCTGCAACCCCTTCTCCACTTTAAAAAGTGTCCAAAGCTCCTTTGATTTAAGCCGCCAGACATTCTCCGCAGTGGCCTAACCACCGGTAGAAAATATCCATCTGTGGAAAATCTTTCCACACCCCTTGTAGATGCCCTTTCCACCCCCTTAAAGTGCCTAAAAATCTCAAAATTTCTTGTAGGCCAATTTCTTCTAAAAATTGCACATTTTAGGGAATTTTGATCAATTTCGACGAAATTAGAATTAAAAACACAAAATTTATGTATACATATATATAATAATACTAATAATAAGGAACTTGTAATTTCACTCTACAGGCTGTTTCATGCACTAGGCAATCTTCAGGAGTGAAGGGAATTTCATTTTGAAAGGTGTTCGTGTATACCGCTCTGCATAGACTTCAGAGCGGTATAATAATAATAATACTAATAAACCGACACAGTAAACATTTATTCATGTGGTAGGTGAAGAATTACAACAAAACAAGTCATGCAAAAACATGTTTGGTCTCAGCGGACAATGCTGTAAAAATATAGGCCTATACATATTATTTTATCCCGGTGCAGACTGTTACATTTTGATTTATATTATTCATTGCATTATTCCGTTTCATACACGTTTTGTTTGATATTGTTCAAGTTTTGAAAACCTGTTTCTAAAGCAATTAAAATATTGGCACGTTTGTTTATCAAACGCGCCTGGTAAAATGCCATCCATTGTTACTGTGAATAAAACGTGATATCCTTTCCTTCTGCATTGTATAATGTTATAGTTATAGGCCAAGGAGTTTGTGCGCAACTTCACCCATTCGATATTAACCAAGCCAGTACTTCACATGCATTAAGCCTATATACAAAGATATATAAAACGCATCTTTACAGTGTCTATTTGATCTGCCAGTTCTAGGCCTATATAGTCATTAACAATAATAAAAATGGGGAAAAGGGTGCCTTTGAAATCTACTTCAGCAAGTGTGTACGAAACCTTATTAATTACATTTAATAAAACAAGTTTTTTTAATGCAATAATAATAGAATTTGATACTCAATAGGTCTAGAAATGTAGACATACGGACCATAATATATTAGAAACTTTTTATTTATATCTATTTTACATAAATAGCGGCCTTACATCGCTTTTGATGTGAAGTTATGAACTGCTAATGTTTGTCTTGCATGTCTATTACACACTGTCACTCACAAATGCATGTAAAAATTGGTCTTAAAATTTGATAACAATGGACAACTAAAATCTATTGTAAATATTTATTTGAATTCATACACTAATTTTGTTTTAAGTTGTTTGTTTTCAATATTATAGCAGGGGCGTGCTGGGGGTGTGGGGAGTGCGGCCGCACCCCTTCCCCCGCCCCCTAAAAAAAGAAGGGCAAAAAAGTTCCACTGGTCTATAGGCCTAAGCCTAGGCCTGCCTCTACAGTGAAAAATTTGCCTAGTCGTAAAATCAAATAAAAACTCATTTTATATCCCAAATGTAAATAAACACTACAGTAATTCGAAATAAATACCGTGTATTCCTTCGTATTGCAGGGCCGTCGGAACCGCACCGGCCCCACCGGGTTTTGGCCGGACCACTTTCTCTCAATTCTATTATTTTTTTGAATAAATGTATATACTGATACCTATAAAAGTATAAATTATATGATTTTTTTAAATTAGTGTTTACATCACATTGTCTTTAAAAGTGATATATAAAGTAAAAATTAACTATTTATAACATTTTGGGGGTTGGAGTCGGCTAAAGTGATACTATCACACAAAGGTGTACGGGTCAAACCGGCCCTGATTACTTGCAATTGTAATTTCAACCCTAAAGTGAAGGACATTCGTGTTTTTTTTTTTTTTTTAAATTATGCATGTGGTATTTCCCCGGCAGAGGACTAGTTTTTCCAACCATTATGGAGCTATGGTGGGTTAGGTATCTAGTTCACTTCCATTAGTTGCTAGTTGCTATCTTCTCCCCACCCTTTAACAGTCAGACGATATCAGGGGCGGATCTAGAGCTTCAATCAATCAGATTTTATTTTTCAGATGATGATGATGGCATGGATGAGTCATGTTGGATTAATGAATGCACATCTATGGCTGGCAATGCCAAAGCCATTTTTTCAAATAGTGCGGGACAATATCAGGGTGGGTCCATTTCATGCGTAAATTAAAATAATTTTAACCAATTTTCTAAAAGTGGAGACATAAATATGAGAACTCTGGACACATTTTGCAAAAAGTGGACTCATTTTTGTGCATACAACAACATAATTTAGATCAATTTTTGAATATGTGGACATATTCTTCGTATAAATAATGTGAACCCAATAGAAACATTGTGCGGGATTGTTTAAGTAGCTGGCTACGGCACTGATGGCTAGGGACAGCGAACCACAAAAAGGCCGCCCCTGGTTGGAGTGGAGGGGTATGAAGGCCTCGCAGTGGTTGAATTCCTAGAAGACTAATTTGTCCTCTTAAACCCCCGAGATGAACGAGTAATTACGAACACAAGTAGCAAAGGATTACTTTTAGCCAGGCGAACTTTAAAAACGTGCATGCCAATATTTCAATTGCTTTAGAATTTGATTTTCAAAAGGTATTTTTGTAATGGATTTTACTGTAGTCTGAAGCAAACGCAAATACCTGACTGAAGAAAATGATATTGAATGAGTTAAAAAGATACGAAGATATAGTTGGTGTGGAATAATGTTTTAAAAATTCCTGTTTGTTGTGAAGTGAAGCATGCATTCATCAGGTTAGCAGGTGTAAGTTATCTCCGCCTATGCATACAAACTGAACAACACTAAACAAAGGTATATAGACCCCGATATAGACCTATATTTATGATTTCCAAAAAACACTTACAGTGCATTTCACGCTAGAGTACGTTGGCTTAATGAAACACGTCTTTGCAAGATGTGCTTTGGAAAATGTATTTTGTCGTTCAAGTTCACCTACGACAAAAACGGTACGGTACACCGCCGTTACAGTTAGACCATATCAGATGTTACGATTTGCTTACTTTTAAAAGATGTTTTACGGTCCAGAGCTGAAACCAAGATTGCCGTAGGAGGGGGTGGTGTGTGGGTGTGAAAATTGAACCAAATGGGGTTCGGGGATCGCTAAAACTAAATACAGTGTAAGGGAGAGCCTATTGGATCACAGCATAATAATAATTAAATACGAACTACAAAAAAGCACGATTCGCACTATTGGGTGGACTGCCTAAAACTTAAAACGTAAAAACTTAAAACTGCAAAAGACTGCATAACATCGATTCAGATACGTTATATCTTTCTAATTGAATAGGCTTTTAAAATACAATAACAATGAAACAAAAACGCATGAAATTAAAATTATAAAGGCAAATAAATATTGCAAGTATTGTAAGTATTGCTAGAAAAAAATCCTTAAACAGCGTTCTTTCGTACAGTACAGAATGGATTAGAAAATAAAAAAGGGTAAACGACGTAATAATCATTACAAAATGGAGATGGGCTGAGCATCTGGCAAGGAGAAAGGACGATAGATGGAGTCCATTAACAACTGAATGACAACCACTATTAACAAAAGAAAAAGGGGAAGACCAAAAGATGGGTTGCGAGATGAGCTGGTACAATTAACAGAATTAGCAGCATGGACACGTTATATCACAGACAGAAACATATGGCATGGTTTGGGAGAGGTGATGATGATGACTGGGGAAATGTAAAATCGAAGGTCGAAACAACAGCCTAATGTGAATTAATGGGTTTTAAATGTTATCATGATTTTTGAAATACATCAAATGACGCCGACATTATTGTTTTTTAAATTAACTTTCATAATTATTTTCAATAATACCAATAACACATGCAACAGTAATAATTAGAAAAAATACAAAAATATGTTTGTTCTTCTTTTGATTGAACGTTTTAAACTTTATTTAATAATTTTTTTTAGGCCTAATATAATAAAAATGAAACAATAATATGTACAGTAATAAGAAATAAAGTCACAGACGAACAACGTATTATCTTAATTACAGTATATTAATATTCAAATCACAATACAAAAGTAAGCACTCAAATGTGCCAAAAAAGACATTAAAATACATCACAAAACGCCACAAACACCGGAGCAACTGGGGGATTTGTGCCTTCCCCCCCCCCCCACCCCTTCCACCGTCAGGTGGAAAGGGGGGGGGGGAGGAGGCCCCCAGCGCCTGGCTCTGGACCTTCGGCCCCTTCGTTACGCCAATGATCCCGTATTTACAATTTTCGCACTTCCCCAGGTGGGAACCATCCTACGCCCCTGATTATAGCTGTTTCATTATGATGAAAATGTTTAAAATTGTGCTTTATAACGCTCCCAAGTTTAATCTATGATTCAATATTATGAATTTTACAAGTTGGCAAAGTTTGCTGCTGCATTATTATCGTTCAGATACGATCACTAGGCCTATTCGAACAGAGCAGCAGGTTGATAATTTTTTCCCATAGCTATTTAGATGTGGAACATCGTTGTTGGTAACTTTTTTTCAGATAAAAATATGAGTGTAAAGATTCCTGAGTATATATAAATAGTTAAGAACTGTGCATCAATAATGCACATATAATCAATTGTCGATTTAGAGCGGCGTCAGGCATCTAATTAGTGCCATATTAATAGTACCGATATTTTGAATACTCTTCTTCCGCGAATTGTTTTAGTGACTCATCTAATTCTTATATAATCACTCTAACATTTTAATCGAAATAAAAACTGGTTTCAAGAAGAAAATTCGTGAATGAAGTCAGGTGGATGGAAGCTAGGTACAGAGGAAGCATGGATGGATTATAGGGTCACCATATTAAAATGCTTGAATAACAGAGTACCTGTACTTAGAAGTCTAATTGAATAATTTTCTATAATTAATTCTCTGATAATGCCTACGGGCTTTCTTAACGAGTGTATCACTGGATGGCTTTAACAGTGAAGTGGGTGGGACAGTGGCGAAATGAGCTTTCCCGTCTTCTGAAGTGTCCTTAATGAAAAAGTTTCTGTTGTGTTTTGATAAACACAACAGATAAACATCCGATAACTCACCGTTTGACCTCTGTTGTTATGTTATGAGGTTTTCTTGATTGAAATGGTGCAAATACATTCGTTGAAATTGACAGGTTTAACCAAACATGAACGAAGCAGAAAACAATTGTTGACAACAACATGCATTCCTATAGAAAAATAATTTGTAACAAATATGATCGCTAATTCGATGTAAGTTTGCGTCAAAAACATATCATAGGAGTGATGTTTTGTCCTACCTGGCGTGTTATCGTACCGAATACTCAGTACACAAGTACTGCGTACTAGCCAGAATCGGAGTATTCGGTACGATAACACGTCAGAAGGGCAAAGCATTACTTCTATAATATCTTCCTGACGCAAACTCACATCGAAATAGCATTTGCAGTACCCGCTGCTACTTGGGGATCGGATTTAACAATAGTCACTAAGCGCATTAAGCTCGGTAGTCTAGTGGTTATGGGTTCGATTCCCACCCAAATCACTTGTGAGTTTTTTTCCGCAAGTATTTGGGACGTACTGAGTATTCGGTACGATAACACGTCAGGTCAGGTAGAGAAAAACATCACTCTTAAAAGTGATTGCAATAGAAGTTTTATCAAATGAAATAATACTTCGTGGTAGCCTACGAAATGCGTAATGAAAATGAGTACAATACCTTAAATCGTGACATAATGTCCTTCGTTTGAGTTTACTGATAAAGAGGCAACTGTTTCTATATAATAGATCTGCTTGATCTGAAAAACATACAGTACATGATTAATCTAAAATCAAACGATTTTATTTATTTATATTCTGAATCAACCTATTATTTTCAAAATATAAAAGAAATTGTTGACCAGGGGATGTCAATTATAAGCAAAAGTAAAAAAAAAATTAATTGTCATTATTAGTTACAGAATTTGGTAAAAATATACATACATTTAACTGCCTCAATATGATTATACCGTACCTGTAGACCAGGTTTCCAAATGTATGTAAGATGTACACAAATTATGCCTACACTTCAGAATAAATAGTACATCTCATCAATTGAAAAATATTCCATTTAGTAATTTTGGTTAACTTTAGTGTTTTTGGTTCAAGGTTGGCCCGATACACGGTATTCCTCCGTCAGTATGAGTCGGCTGCTGCGTTACTTCTCAGGCAAATCTATAATAGGCCTAAATATAAGAGCAAAGTTTTCATAAGCTTAATACGACTTATCCAGTGTCACTAACCATGGAGGTTTATTCCTCCGTACACTAACAACAATAATCAGTTGTTCTGGCTTATCATAGCATTCGGTCTATTAGATTAATGGTTTATTGACAATATAATGTTCAATGGCCAATGGATAGGCCTATGCGAAGATCAAGTGAGAGAGCCAAACATAGTTAATTTTCAGTTAAATATAGTATGTGGACTGCAATTGTTTTCCCAAACTGTTTTTATAAAAAAAATGTAGTAAGCTTTTTTATTATATCACAAGACTTTTAAACAAAGATTTGTTTTTATATGAGCTAAAGTCAGTAATGCTAATATAAAAGCCAAAATTAATTTGCTGTTCACACTAAACTAGTTAGGATTTATAATGATAAATGAATGTCTTGTATTCATACTTGACGTATTTCCGAGCGGAAAGAAATGACTAGGAATCCCTCTTTGACGTATAAAATATAAGGACAGTTCACAATGTTGAATCACATCTCTTAATTATTTTTCTGCGTAAAATCCAACACGATTTCGGTGTCTAAAAAATAAAGTTAACGTTGGATTAAACAAATTCATAAAGAAAACCCTATCATCTTTTCCGAGCGGTAAAGGAATGACTTGGAATCCCTCTTTGACATATAAAATATATAGACAGTTCACAATGTTGAATTACATCTCTTAAAAAAACTTTTCTTCTGCGTAAACCAACATGAATTCGGTGTCTAAACAACCAAGTTAACGTTGATTTTGAAAAAATCCAGAAAGAAAAACCTATCATCTCATACTTAAGCCTATAATTCCCGAGCATTCTACAATAATTTAAACAACAGGCTTATTGCCTCTAACCGAAAGGTCCACTGATTAATCTCAGATAAGAAAGTATAATACATACTCCAAGTATTGAAATACACGCCATCGTGTTGGGATTCAATATTTCGACATTAATTATGTCATCATCAGGAATGATGATGACATAATTAATGTCGAAATATTGAATCCCAACACGATGGCGTGTATTTCAATACTTGGAGTATGTATTATACTTTCTTATTGCCTCTAGTACTTCAGTATCTAGAACTTCTAAACCTTTCTCTTGGAATCTTATCTCAACACTAGTAAATCACAAACAACAAACATATACAAATACTGTACTTCGTTTTTGTACCACACTTTGAACTTACACTACTAACATAGCGAATTCTGCATGATCTCTTATGGTGTTCCTTTAATTACCAAAGTGGTTTACATTTTTTGTTTAATCAAATGAATGTTATTCTAGAACGTTCTACGTGTTAAATGTTTTACACTAAGGCAAGGAATTGTAATTTATTAAATTAAACAAATACGCAAAATTAGATTTTCAGATATATTTACCTTAAACTGAAGACTGTTCTCGGTAGTATGAAATACGGAAGTATGAATGAGGTATGAAACAAAAGTTACTTTTCAATAAGGTTAATGTGATTGTATTTCCAAGCTTTTTTTTATGCAAATCAAATTTATTTGATAGGGTCTCACATTTTAAATCACCAAACACAATGCCTTTAGCCTTTTTAATGCCATAAATATTTAAACGTCTTTGTCCAAACTATTGGTCGCTACCCACTTATTGCCGCCAAAATATTTTATAGCGTCGATTTATAACGGTTTAGATATTTCAATGCTTTATAGCTATTTCAATACTTTCTAAAGCTATAGCATTCTACATCTTTCTAACTTTCTAAAGTTGCCGGGTCGGACGGCATTGCATGTGATGTAATTAAAAACTGTAGTGAGATCTTAGCAATTCGTTAGATATAATTCTTCAACACCAGGGGGCAGTGGTCCAATATCTGGATGAACCTTTTATCAAATCAATCCTTATTTTGAATTGCATTTTGGAAATTATGTTGTCTATTAAAGCGTATTACCAAAGATCGATGAACTAGCAAACAACGGATAAAAAAACAATCACGACATGTTAATGATGCTTATGTCAGGAGTATATGCCTGAGTTATAAATTGCCACAGCCATTGCTAGCTCAATTAAACAAACATGTTTCGGCATGGTTTAACTGCCCCACCAATGCGGAGCCTGCACGCAGGAAATCTTATGAGAGAATATTGACACGCGGTACTCGATGTGAGTCGAACCATACCAGAAGATACAGTTGACAAAACAGTTAATTAATAAATATAAAGACAAGAACGAATAGGAAAAATAACTGATTAAAAATAACTGATTAAAAAAGTTAAATTTTCAGAGGTAACTCAGTAAACGTATTACTGAGTTACGTAAAAAGAATCGAACTTATATCCCCCGCTTCGAGTTGGGAATAAGGACACTTAACAAGGGTAGTTTTAACCCAGCTTGTTTTTCTAAATTGAAATTGATATTTAGATGACGAAGATTAAGATAATTACGCATAAATACCGTAAATGCATCTAACTTAAGAAAGTTAGAAAGATGTAGAATGCTATAGCTTTAGAAAGTATTGAAATAGCTGTAAAGCATTGAAATAGCTAAACCGTTATAAATCGACGCTATAAAATATTTTGGCGACAATAAGTGGGTAGCAACCAATAGTTTGGACAAAGACGTTTAAATATTTATGGCATTAAAAAGGCTAAAGGCATTGTGTTTGGTGATTTAAAATGTGAGACCCTATCAAATAAATTTGATTTGCAAAAAAAAAAGCTTGGAAATACAATCACATTAACCTTATTGAAAAGCAACTTTTGTTTCATACCTCATTCATACTTCCGTACTTTCATACTACCGAGAACAGTCTTCAGTTTAAGGTAAATATATCTGAAAATCTAATTTTGCGTATTTGTTTAATTTGATAAATTACAAGTTGGAGAATGATTAGCACATTTATGAAATAATTGTACACACATAATTATTTTAAACATGCAAATTACGGTTCCTGTTGTCATACAAATGGTTTTGCACAATAAGTCTGTAGGCCTATCAAGCAGCTAATAATATAAAGTGTCTAGACCCGGCCAGGTTTTAATGGTTAAAAGAATAAATTAAGCAACATTTAGTGAATTAATTACAATTAAACTCATATAAATTTAAGAAAAGTTTGTCATATAGTTTCTTGATATATACTGTAATAATATCAAAGATAATAGAAACACAAGATAGAGTTCTACACACAAAAACGTGTTCCACCAAAATGCATGGTGGGAATACAAACAATGGGACGCCCCTTACGACTGGATCTAAAAAACTTCAACCGAACTTTCGTTACCAAGTCGTCGCGTATTTTATTGTCAATTTTCAATTACAAAATTGTACACAATTGTACAATTATCACGATTGTACCCAGACAGTGACAACGGTGAATACATAATTAATTGGCGGAGGTAGAAATCGTTGCTATTATCCAAATAAAACACACAATTAAGCCTATGGATCAGTATAGAAAACAACAATATAGCGCAAAATCGTATGGCCGGACGTACTCTAGTGATAAAGTTTTCCTCCATTAGTGCAAAAAAAGGGCGCCGTGTGCGTCTGGTTATACTTAGCAACAGAAGGGCGCCCTGTACGTCGGGCACGAAGTATAGAAAACTTGCATGGTTAAAAAGAAGGGCGCCGCCTACGTCGGGCACGATTTCCGCCTCATTTTTACCATGCGAGTGCTCTATCTTGTGTTTCTAGTATCTTTGATAATAGAAAGATTAAACGAGAACTTACCTTAAGGTTGAAGTTTGATCCGTATTTCATGAAGTAATATTAGTGGTAGAGATTATGTGAGATACGAGCATGCGCATGCGCGAATCAGCTTTGAATATGCGATTGTCACAGAGGAAATTCAGAAAAACTCCACCTATATTAGGCCACTTTGGGTGGGAGTGGATGGGCAAATAATCTCTACTACTAATATTACTTCATGAAATACAGATCAAACTTCAATCTTAAGGTAAGTTCTCGTTTAATCTTTCTATTTCATCTCGTAATACGTGGTTACGAGATTACTGTGAGACCTTGAAAGCTCCTCTGTGACAGACGCACCAAAATTATATAAAACAACAGAAAGGACTGAAACCAATTTGAATGGACCTTTCCGCTAAGCCCCGCCCATTGGATATTGTTGCTAAGGTCCCACAAGACGACAATGTTAAAACATACGAGAACACGTGCGTTTGTGGGACAACACGTGTGTTTGTGAGACGCGCGCGTATTCCTAGCGTTGTTCTGATTAGTCAGTTGTTAAGTTTGATTGACACTCCGGAAAGGTCTATTAACGGCCTTTAATTCATAATATGAATATACATAACATAATCATTATAATGTGTCAACAGTAATCTTTCGCAGTCTACAAGCAGTAATATTTACATATAGGGTCCTGCCTAGCTAAGCATCCAAGATAGTTCTTTGGAATGTGTTTTTAAGTAAAATTGGTTTATTATAAAATTTTCGAAACGTCTCTTCTGTAGACCATCCAGCCATCGACATTATTTGCCCTACTGGGACGTTTTTGATATTGACTGCCGATGCGGCTGCTGTCCGTACAGAAGGTGGTTTGAATATTTGTACATCTATCCCTGATTTCGTCAACATTATTTTGACCCAACGAGCTAAAGTATCCTTCGAAACCTTTACATGGGGGTTTCCTAAAACTTATAAATAGTTGTTTTTCTTCACCTCTGACTCCTTTAGTAGCCTCAAGGTAACAAGAAAGTGTGTTGATGACACATAAATTCCGTTCCTTTTGATAAGCTTCTAATCTTAACTGATTAACATGACAGCCTGGTCGACTATGTTTCAAAAGGTCATTAATCCTAAACTCTGCATAGCTATCACAAATAAACATATTGTCGATAGTTAGTAAATGGACAGTTTGTAGCCTACTTGCTGGAACTAACGTAATCAGAGTTACTAATTTATATGTCAATTCCTTTAATGACAATGCTTCATTAGGAGGTAGAGAACGAATACATTGGAGTAGCTGACTGACATCCCAAATATTTTTATACCTTGGTATTGTCGGTCGTAAATTAATCACTCCTTTCATAAACCTCAATACATAAGGATGGGACTGGCTGTTGTCTAGTAGTGCAATGGTAGAAATCGCACTTTTGGCTGTGTTAATAGCACTGTAACCCAATCCGCTTTTAAAAAGTCCAGAAAGGAAAGATAGAATGTCCTTTATATTTGAATACACTGTACTATTTTCCTTTTACTACAAAACTGTACCCATCTACGAGTGTAGGTTCGATACTGTGCTTTAGTTGATGCTCGCCATGAAGCGAGTATAACGTAGATAGCTGATTCTGGAATTCCTTCGTTTTCAAGGGATCTCCTGATAGTCTGCAAGACAATAATTGTATTTTATGAGCCAATGGGTGTATCTTATCTGTACCCAATGTGTCACTACACCTCGGTAACAATAATGGCTCTATGATTAATAATTTCAAGATTTTCGCAAACCATGGTTTTGTTCTCCATTTTGGCACAATCATGATGCCTTCTGCCCTATTTTCTATAATCTTTTGTAGGCAATTGTCTATTATAGAGAATGGTGGAAATGCATAAAATTGACGAAGTCCCCAATCAATCGATAACGCATCGATATCATATGCGCCCAGGTCCGGAAACCACGAAACATACTTCGCTAATTGAGTATTTGACCTCGTTGCAAATAAATCTATATCAGCCGAGCCCTGCAGGGATTTCAAAAGTTTTGAAAGTAGGAGGCTGAATCTGAAAAGTAGCAGGCGCACCATTTATCATCAAAGTTCAGGGGGGGGGGGGATTTTTTTTTCTAGATGCCAAGAAATAGCCTCTCCTGCATTCTTAGAGCTCTGTTTATGGATATATTTTAACAAAATAATGTTGTTTTGTAAGATTTTTTTGGTTTTATTCAGCTGGTCATAATGTTGAGTTGTATCATACTGTACTAATATAACATACATATACAAAAGTAATAATTTGTAGTAAGTGAATTTATTATTAAAAAAAATCCAAAATGACTGTTATCATGACATTATTGAAGTACAGTAAAACGTTTCGTTTCTGCAAAAGGTAGGTATTTATTGTAGTAACAGGCCTGGATTACTGTTTCACATACTGTGGAAAATAATAAATAGAAGTACTGTATAAAAAGGTACTTGTTGCATGTAATAAATTACCATTCCCTTTCCTTATTTTAACATATACATAGAACATTCTAGAATAACATTTAATTGATCAAAGAAACTGTGTAACCACATTGATAATTTTAGGAAAAAATGACACCATGTAGAATCCAAGAGTAATATATGGAAGCTTCTGTAATCTTGGGTACTTTAGAGGCAAATAAGTCAAATTGGTTAATGATGATGTAAGGTGACCAATGAGGAGCTTAGGCAATATAGAATGCTCTGGAGTTGTACAGCTAGGGTATATAAGCTGACAATTTTATCTTTCTTTCTATATTGATACTGGATTCTTGTTGGAGTTTATACAGAATAAGTTTATTTGAGAGTTGTTTTACAATATTGTGAGCTGTGTTTACATTTTATATGTCAAAGAAGGATTCCTAGTCATTTCTATACCGCTCGGAAATACGTCAAGTAGGAATTCATGACATTGCATATCAATTGTGTGGTTGCTCCTGGATATAATCAGCTACAACCTTATCATGAGTTGGAATCTGAAAAATAACAATACAAAACAAATAAATAAAAGCATCACTAAATACCTTTTTGGACAAATCTGGCTAGGTCTGTATTAATAAGCCAGTGAAAAACTTATATAATGTATTTAATTATTATAATAATAATTATAATAATAATATAATAATAATAATATAATATTATAATAATTATTATTATAATAATTATTATTATTATGATTGTATATTATAATAATCAAATCATTGCAATATGTATAAGCTTATATAATTTCATTTAATAATTGAAAAGAACAATCCTACATAAGTATCAGTAATTAGCATTTTACATACTTAATTACCTTTTTGAAATTGCCCTCAGCCAATAGGTCTTCAACATGTGGCTGGACATTATCTTCAGCTACATGATCATCATGATTGCTGAAATCATCATCTGGAAAAAATTAATGATTTTTTTTAAAGCTTTAAAAACTATCATATACCAGTAGGAATTACAGTACTACTACTCCTGGTACTGTAGGCAAGCCTATAAGATAGGCCAGGAGTTAAATTACAATTAATTTGTCAGTCGGCCCCTGTCACGTGACATGTTGTTTGTTATTTTGTTTTGCTTAAAGCCCCATTCCCGGCAAAATTTCACTAAAAATGACTTTTCTTTAGAAAATATGCATTTGCATTACTCCAATTATTATAAATAATGGAAAAATATTGGCATGAATTTTAGTTTTACGCAAAAGAATAAAAAAA
>NW_022715965.1:609353-659963 GCF_011630105.1 Anneissia japonica
TCTCACGACCTATCGCAAAATCAACATGAAAAATTCATCCGCATTTATTTTTTGTGTGGAAACACAAAAAAAAAAATCAAATTTCAGTCTTATTTTACATTTTTTTCATTCTTAGGAATGTCTAAATTCAGTTAAACTAGCAATTCCGTATTATATTTATAAATCTTTATAACATTATACAAAAATTAGATTTTTCTTAAAAATTGAAATTTTGCCGGGAATGGGGCTTTAAATCTATCATAATAAGTTTACATACAATTTACTAATACTAGGCCTAGGCCTATGTATGGTGAAATAATCCTTTTAAGTAAACAATGTGTAGGCTATCCACGATAATTAATTGCTGGAACCGGACGGATGGCGTATCCTAACTTAACTAGACTGTACTAGCCTATACTTTGTATTTTCACTCTAGCTAGGCCTATAGCTAGCCTCTTCTTCTCTAGGCACTAGTAGTAGTAGAGGTCTAATGAGTGAGCAAAACCTCGTGGGCCTTTGCAGAGGCCCATCAATCGTCATTCATGATCAGACTCATGAATCATTTTAGCTGTTTTGTTAATTCACTACCATCACATGTTCATTAAAATACTTACCCTTTTTGGCCTTTTTTGAGAAAAAAAACCCATCAATTTTCTCTTCCTTTACAACTTCAGTGTCATTTTCCGCGATCTCCAACCAGGGTTGCCAGATAGTCGACAGGCTTCACGGCCAAACACACGCCATCTCACGGCCAAATTCGGCCAAACTTTTTTTCGATATCGGCCAAAATTCGGCCAGATTTTAATCCGATTAGAAGACAACAGTGGGTACATTCATTTGAAATACTACAAAAATTATACGAAAATCAGCGCTCATTCCTTTGAAATTGAAGAAATTCAAATGATATACATAGAACAATGTTAAAGATAAATAGCCTATGTTCTTTAGTTGCTGGCATGCAGGTCAATTCAGGGGAAAATCCAGAGATGTCCGAAAGGGGAAGACCGGGGCCGAAAAAGGGGAGGAAGCGGGTGGGGGAGGGGGGCGAAAGTGGGTCCGATCGAGATAACACCATCTTAGAGGAAATTCACAATATTAAGATTGATCTAAATTTGATTTAAATGCATTAAATATTAATGTACATTGTAGTCGATCTATAGCAACAATTTTAAGGGGCCTGTTATTGGCAAATCCGTGGCTCTCTTTAATTAGAATGAATTAAGTTATATAGTTAGGTAACACTGGCGTTAAAACAAACCTATGAAAATGTTAATAAACACTTTTTATCTAAACTTTCGAAATTCGCCTCTGAATGTTATTATCGCAGTACTTTAAGCAATAAATCAATGTTGCTATAGTATCAGAATTATCTTCTTCATTCTCATATGCAACCTAACTAAGGAGTGTTTTTGAAGAAGTCTCTGCAGGACTTGCTTGAAATTGGAGGTGCCATCGGACCCGAATGATCAAATCGAGCGTTTATATATGGCGCTCTACATAAAGAACACTGCGACACCTATGGCTATACAATTCAAGAGGGCAATAATAAATTAATTAAAGTACTGTATTTAATTTATATTCAAAAGAAATTCAAAAGAGATAGAACCTCCAATAGTAAGATGGAACATATACAAAGACACACAATATGGTACAAACAATGAACTGTCTTCATAAAGCTTAAACGAGGATAAACATTATCGATATATTTCATCCGAACCATTTAAATTATTAAATGTGACTGTTATCTTTTAAATAAACTCTCTTACGTCAAATCGGCTGAATCGGGGAATATAGATTAAGTGCATTTAGTGCAAGTACAAACACTGTCTCTTATACACATCTAGATGTGTATAAGAGACAGCTTTCAACAAGTCTACGTTATATTAGACCTATATTGAAAAAAATGTAAGCTTTTCAAAAATTCGGCCAAATTCGGCCAAATATAGTTTGGCCGTGACTTTCCAAATGCTACGGCCAGGCAAATTTTTATACGGCCAGATTTGAGGAATCTGGCCGTCAAAAAGGCCAAATGGCAACCCTGTCTCCAACTACAACTTTTCATAAACGAAAGATTTGATTGGACAGTGTAAAACGATCCAATTGGAAACCGTTTAACAGCCTGTGTTAGGCTTAGTTTTATTATCATGAGGTCAGTTTAGTGTCAGAGGTGACGATGAGTGAGAGATCAAGTGCGGCGAGATCGCCAATCAAACAGATAAATTATCATTATCAGTGTCACATCGGATAAACAAGCATTAGACAATTGCTATGATTTGAGTAAATGTAAATATAAAGTAAGTTTTGAGTAAATATAAATAATCTAGGCCTAGCCATGTATCGCTGTGTACCATGATGAGGACAACCACACAATCTCTGCATGGGTAGCCTATAGGCTATATTTTTTTTTCACAGGCTAAAAAGTAGGCGACGCACATATAGGCGATGTACACGGCGGAATCCGTCGCGCGCCGGCAGCTTTTGAAACCCCTGAATCCGCCTGTAAACTGTTCGAACATTTAAAAGCCACCACTTGGCATCGTTTATTGCCCTAAAACCCAATTTTATTTTCTTGTCAAAATTGCCTTTATATATCGCTAATTGTTTAATTTTTTCCTTTTCAAGTTCTCTATAGTAAAGCCGGCCATAATCCGCACCTGGTAAAGCGGATACTAATTTTCCAATATAACAAGATAGCTGCCTTATCGTAAGAGGTGATTTAGCTTCTATAATCTGTTTTGAGAATTGTTATATCTCTATTATTTTTGATTCTGTTAATTTTACAGTCATGGACACCGAATTAAGTATAAAACCCAGAAATTCAAAATTCAATTTCGTTTGTTGGGCTCAACACTGATTTTCCCCAATGAATTACAAAGCCCAACCGTTGGAGAATGTTTACGGTATCCCTGACAGCGGTTTCCGCCTCTACCTGTGTTTCTGCTATAGGCAGTGTATCGTCGATATAGGCCACGATTTCATGACCTAAACCTCTTAAAATAGACATTGGAATTTTGAGAATTTTTGTAAAAATCCTCGGACCAGAAGCAAGTCCATTGGGTAAGGCTTTAAATTGCCACAATTTTCCTTGCCATAAAAATCGTAGGTATTTTCTAGAGGCCGGGTGAATCGCTACCGAATAATATGCATCTCTCAGGTCCAACGAACTAAAGTAGCAGTTCTGAGTCCCCAGAAGGTTTTGCTGCCCTGAAGCGAGCGAAGCCATGTTGGATTTTATCCTGTGGTGTTAACAATTGAACAGCATTTTCTGCATCATCTTCATGTACACCGGCTTTACCAGGTACATTAACATGTTCTTTGTCAATAATATTAAGTGCCATTAACTCGTCATCCTCCGAGTTTATATCATCACACTCTCCCACTTCGTGAGTTTCGTGATTATCGGCGGTGTCCGCCTGACGACCATAATTAACGGCGGTTTCCGACTGTCGCCTATAATATTCGGCATTTTCTGCCATATTATTATGCCTTTCTATAAAGTCATTTAAAAGTTTTTCCATGTGATCGAGTCGATCATTGACGTTTTGTGCCTTCTTTTTCTTGGTCTCCTTTCTAGTAGGTGAGGAATCGGATTTTCGTTTCTTAGCCGCCCTCGTAGTTTTCCCACCAATAGTGGGAGTATTGGTGGTTCCACTACCACTTGGGCGGTCAACATTTTTCTCATCGGTGATGGTCTCGAGACCAAGCCCTAGGTCCAATGCATCAGGTAAAACAATAATCTGTCTAGAATTATCTGACATTTTAAGCAAAAAGGAAAGTTACCGACCTTATAGTTATCTTCGACGTCCGTCGTATTGATTCAATAAACAAAGGTATCGAATATACCGGAAAAATAAATGAAAAAGCTCACTTTGAAAAAATTGTATTTTCGCCACTGACCGTACTGGTTGCTCACTGATTCGCGCATGCGCATGCTCGTATCTCACAGTAATCTCGTAACCACGTATTACGAGATGAAATATGTTATCAATAGCATGTGAATACCTCCATAGCCTGCTCCATATCTCAGATGTCAGTACAAAAACTCGTACATTTTTTAACATGAACAGATCGTTGTGTCACCCTCAGCGGCGTAGCCAGCGGAGAACGGGCCCCAGTGCAATTCCCGAAAGCTCCGACGTTTTAAATTTTCATGAGTCGGATTTTTAATTTAAAGAAAAAAAATTCTAAGACTAGGTACTAATAATATTCTCTGTTTACACAGTTGTTTATCAGTGGCACTCGCGATAACTGTGGTGCATTTAAAAACAAAAACATATACATTAAATACGATAAATATTGGCACTTGAAATACAGTACGCAGTAAAAGCAATTTTGTTGGCAATTTTGAACGGTGCATATTTGCTTTCTCATTGTTGTATATAGAAAAGAGAATCAGTGAAAAAAAACCCCTGGTTAACTCCTTCTGCCACTCAAAGAAGTCAGATAATGTCCCAAACTTAACCATACATTTAACTTATTTAAGGTCATCCGGTCCACACTTCACCTCAAAGACCATCACCTACCGAAAGTGCTGCCAAGTAAATTTAATACAGAGTTTATTTAAAGACTCGCGTATGATGGGAAATATAGAACTAATACCTGAAGACTGGAGATAGAAGGTTCGATGTTGATGATTAATGTGCAAGGAATGTTTAGCCACTGTTGTGAAAAGTGTCAAGATGGACAAATCCATTATAAGCGTTTGCGTACTGAAATATATATGGAGTAGGCTAAAGAGGTACGGTATCCACATGTTATAGATTACATATTGATATGTTACAGGCATAGGAATCAATCAAGAAACTATATGACAATCTTTTCTCAAATTTATGTGAGTTGAATTTACAATTAATCTACAAAATGTTGCTAATTCTATTCCTTCAACCATTAAAACTTCGGTCTGGACACTTTATATTATTAGATACTTGATACAATATATTGTGAAATTTTGTTTTGTAATTACAACAGGTACCGTAACTTTCATTTAAAATAATTGAATCTGTACAATTATTTATAGACCTCCTGTGCATATAATTTATTCACGGATGTGCTAACCATACTCCCTAACCCTTAAAACATGACTTTGGATATTTGTCATGAATGAATGCTTAAGACACAAAATAACTGCGGGAAATCAATTTTCTCTTAATGACAGCCGCTAATTTGCATATTTAACATAATTATATGCTTATAATTAATATGCAGTTTATTGCGAATAATCGATTTTCCTTTAATGGCGAAAGTTAATTTGCATATTTGTGCAAATTAGGTGACTTCTGGGTGGATATGTCATTTAGCAAAACCTGATAAACCAGAATCAACAATAAAACAGACTTTTGCGATTTGTTTGACTCTTTAAGACCTATTTTTCATCTAAATCTGCTCGTCTAATATTTCGACGGTTTATTTTTGCACTCTACACTATTACAAAAGAGATGATTTTTATCTGTTGGACCCAGTCGGTGATGATATTTGCAAAATAATTGAAGCCGTTCCATATTTCTCTCAGAATTCTTTGTCTACAGGCCTGTTAAACTTCTTGTGTACAAAGTAAAATAAATTATTCGTCAAACGAGATTGGACCTTTTTTCTGTTATGAGCTCGTATGGTAGACCTACAAGGTACAAGTAAAGAATAATAAACGCTTACATCACAAAATGCTTAAAATTACAAGTTATATTACATGATACGAGAGTACTATACAGTATTACCATACGACACTGCGTACAAAGGCTATTGACGAAACACAGCGCATTGACAGAAAAAAGAAATCGAAGAATCATGCCGCCGAATTCCGTCTCTCTGTGTTTTTTCCCCATTCACTATGTTGTGTTTGTACTTAATTTTAAAACGTCATAGGCGTATTTATTTTAATACTAAATATTTGTATCTGTATTATATTCGTTGATACAAAATCGAATATCAGGACTTCTAAAATTCTGTAAATGGCTCTGGAACCTTTGCCGGGCCGCATTATGTTTTTTTCCCCATACAGTAGAGGGCACTATTTAAGGTCATTTAGGTGAACTGATACATGAATAATTCAGGCTTGCTTGACACTTCTTTTCACGAGTAGCGAAAGTGGTTTGGTGTTCGCTGATTGTGGAATATGAAAGCTACGGCGTAGTTAGGACATGGAGGAGTTAGTTTACAACTAAACTAATTCCTCCATGGTTAGGGTAAGCCAAAATCTCTTGGTAGTCGGTCGAGAGGAAAGTGTTAGAGTCATACCATAGAGAAAATAGTTCTATTTTCTCTATGGTCATACAGAGTGAACTAACGTAATTGGCTATTACTGTAATTACAATAGGCAGTGTTTACATGGTCTTTGAAAGTATAAAAGGGCAGCGCTGAATTTCTGGTCGATTATTTGAGTAGTGTAAAGTATAACAATAATTAACTGTTATAGTCCTGATTCTAAAGGATATAAATATTTAGAATTGTTCGGACACACAGGTACAATTCTATGTATTGTTTTAATGTTGACTTCTTACAAACATTTTGTTCATATTCAATATGAATAAAGGCATAGATTGTAGCAAGCAGGTAGGCCTATATTATAAACACTACCGTAATTTTCGATATTTTATACACATGATATGACGTACTGTTTAGGCTGTGTCTATCCATGGAGGAAATATATTTTCTCCACGGTCTACCCAATTAAATATTGAATGGCTTTATATTTAAAACGATCAAAATCAAATGGAAGTAAAAATAGCTTTCATTGATTTACAGACGGTTCTACAAAAATCCTTAAATATACAGCCAATGAATCATGCAAAAGAATACAGAAACGCTCACTGTTTGTTAATAGGCATAGATTTTTTTCTCATAAAAAAAAATAATTGTAAAATTGTAAATTAACTGTGTCCGAAGCACTAGTAATTTGTTTCCGAGCATTTCTAAACGTCCTTCAGAATCAGTACTACTATACAATTGCTACAGCACACACGTCACACTGTATAAGCCTAACTATAGGCCTAGGCCTACTAGCCAAATACGGTGCCAGATTCAATATTAGCCTACTCCGTTTTTTTTTTTAACTTACGAAGACCAGCTGTAGGCGTACATAGAATGTGTCTAATGTAGTACTATCATTTTTACATTATACTGTCTTAAATACCAAAGGCTTATTTACGAAATGTTGGCCTAGTGACTCCATAGCGTTTATCCACGCATTAAAGTCGACGCACCACTGCCTCTGTTTCGGATTCGGGAGGGGGAGTCTCTATGCATATTCATACATATCAGTTCTCCTAACTGACCTAAAATAGCACCCTCTATAATCTCTGCCGCAACTGTATAGCAAAAAAATAATGCTGGCGCCGGCCCAGTGTTCCGGGGGCTCCGGTATCATGAAGCTGCAGGGCCTCCAGATCCGGCGTTACGCCACTGTACACACAGGGTAATTAGCCCTACTCTCGAGAGCAGCGCATACTTTATCAGATATATTTCAACCATAAGGTACAGTAATAGATAAGGCGACTTGCACATCTAGAGTTTCGAACCCCGCCCTCAAGGTTGAGAGTCCAAGCCCAACCGCTTCTAAAATGATATATATGTCTGTATGATAGATTCTATAATTAGGCCTATGTTAAATATCTTCGCCTTCGTCGTGGTTACATGGCCACGAGTACATTGGGGACATTACTGCCACGGGATTGCAACTTGCAAGACTGAACGTGGACGTGAGGATAATTATACATTTTGTATATTTGTTTATATACAGTATATGCTTTTTTGGAAAAAGTTAATTATAAAAAGACCTTTAAGCACGAATTCACCAAGCATTAAAAAATCATTAAAACTAAACTATGGTTTGGTTTTCAATGGAAAACAGGATGTTATGGAGGGTCTCCATCCGCAATCAAGTCGAGAGTACTGCATACCGGGTCAGCCGCTACCACTTGTCAGGTGTTCCTCAACAAATTGCCAAGATAGAATCCCCCTCCCCCACCAAATCCAATAAACCAACCAAGTAGGGTATTCTGTATCATTCCTAAAAAATTGTTTGCCTATAGATTTTTCTGCTTTAATTTTGAGGTATTCAATACTTAACATAGGAAATAATTGTTTTTTTTTTGTTTTATTATTTTTATCTAATAAATCAGACGACACAATACATTCAGGCCTAAATGGTATAATTAGTACAAATATGTAAGTTTTGATAAATAATAATAATAATAATAATAATAATAATAATAATAATAATAATAATAATAATAATAATAATAAAATCTATAGTACAAATTATAATACCGTACTCAAATCATGTATTGGGTTTACGGTTTGAACGCCAAGGAAACAGAGCTGGTGGTGGTGATGAGCAGTACCACTGATGCCAATTCTCTGAAGTGTACGTTTCTATTCTTTCCGCTTCTGCTAAGAGTTCATTTATTACAAAGCATGATTAATGCATGTGTTGTCTTTCAGAAATGCTTTTTGATTAACAATGCAATTTATTAGCACATTTAGGTAAATTATCAAACAATCAGCGATGATCTGCTACTCATTTTAAACGACAATACGATTTTCACAAGCTTGGCCAAATTCCCGGAAAGATGTTACGTGCAGTACTCGATTTAAGGTGTTGTTGTTATTACTTCAGCATTTTTTATTCTCTGTCGTTTTAAGTTCTCTCCAGACCCGCACAAAATTCGGTGATGTGTGAGACGTGAACAATTTCTTGTAAGCACAATATGAAAATTTTACCGGCGCATTATGAAACCGTTTATTTCCTTGAGGCTTCACTCCCAACTTTTGCCAAAGTGTTCCTGCAAAAACGTCTTCCAGGTGCAGAAAAGCAACATCTGATGAAACACTGTTCATTCTCATAACTAGGTCAACAGACATTATATAACCTGTGCCGGACAAAAATGGCGGGTATTTATCATGTGGATAAACGTCTTTAGGCATGTACCATTTACTGCGCACGTTTCTGATTGGCTTAGTTTTCATGTAGTAACCAACAGCGTAATCTCGTCTGCTGGTATTTCCCGCCAGAAAGTTAACAATGTTTTTATAGTGAACAAACATATCGTCATCTGTTTTCATTACATACTTGGCATGAGAGCAATAGTTTGTTACCCATTTTAAAGTCTGGATGGTTTTCAGTGTCAGATTTTTGTAAGTGTCGTCAAAGTCTCCAATTATTATATCATCGTACTGGTCGTTCTCTTCCTCAACGAGTGTTTGCAGTCCCGAATTGTGAACACGTCCGAGAAGAAATTTCGTTACGATATTTCTATCATTTACAATTTCAACAGAACCCCATGACCTCCGAATCAACTTCCGCTGCTCAAAGTGTTCATGTATAGAAAACACGACAACAAGCAAGAACACTCTTCTGTAAGTTCCATCCAAATTGAAACATGCGTATTCGTTGTTTAGGGTGAAGCGAAAGTCTTTACGTGGATCTATTAATTTCATTTGACGAACTTCCTCAACTGGCTCTGCGACTGATTCTTGAACATCACCCTCAGACGACTCATCACGAGGTGCTGGTTCCTTATGCAAATCACGATATTTTAACTCTAGCAGTTTCTTTAATTGTTCAATTTCTGCCTTTTCAGTTGCGATATAGCTAAACACGTGGATATAAAACAAAAAATTAACGAATGCTAAAGTAACAAGTATCAGAAGGTTGCGATATAATTGCATTATTTTCACTGTCAAGTGGTGCATATCTGGAAGACGTCAAATCTAGCTAGATCAAACATTGTTAACAATGGTGATACAGTTCCTGAACAAGATTTTCTACAGCAGTCCCTGTGATCTATGTTTAAAAAAAATCAAAGCCTAGTAGGCCTAACATTAAAATGTTCAATTAACAATCCACGTTATCTGTGAAATCTGTTGTTTGTGGGATTTATTACCGTTTCAATAACCGACTTAAGCGAAGAGCGCCGCAAAGTAGGAATAAATTAGATTTAGCACGGTTTGATTAGTAAACTTGTATAACTTGCGCTATAGGGGGCGCAGCTCATATAAGTTTATCAATATCGGCTTTCAACAGCTGTATCGCTTCTCTTGGTATCCGATTGATTGGTCAGATTAGTCAGACGGACCCACATCAAGATATCGATTTCAAAAGCTGTTGTTAAATTATTTGTTGGTGGTGTTCAGAACCTCTGCCAGTTTTTCCAAATAAAGGGCTGTTGTTTTCCGCGCACGTTCATCATGTTAGTCGGCTAATTGTGTGCACTGAACCGTGAGATCCTTTCAGATGTATCTGTGGTTGCTCTACTGGTGGTTCCATAGACATAGAGGTTTCCAGTGACAGACCCAGGAATTTGAAATAGGGAGGGGGACAGGGAGGGACTTTCACAGATGGAGGGTCTAGACGACCTCAACCCCACCATGGTTGGGGCTGATATAAGGACATTTATAAATGGCCAGAAATGGCACAAGAACTAATTAGTTCTTTTTCCCTCCAGGGGGTAAGGTAGGGTGGCTGGGTCCCCTTGAAACCGCCACTGTATACATAGTGGCCATTTGTAGCCTAATTATGCTTTTTGGCATAATTTGGACCCCCGTAGCATGAATGCTACGCATAATTTTTATTCGTAGCGAAAAAAAAAAACAGTATGAGTACCATTTCCGAGAATCCAGAGGAGCTCTTTATTTCTCACCTTACCTAAAAAGACAATTAGGAAAGCGGGTGTGGCAGAAGACGAGCAGCGTCAGTCAGGAGCAGGCTATTGCCATCAGGCCGCTTTTACCTGATAGGTAGAAACGAGATCACATGAGCATCGGCTTTGCAGTCTGCAGAAAACCACATTTGCTAGTGAAATCGCGGAGCGTTGGAGAGGTAGAGTAAGCGAAAACGACAACTCCTAGGAAGAAGGCGAGAAATTAGGATGTTAGAGTAGACCTACATTGAATTAAATCAGTCGAAAGATTGAAGTCAATATTTCCTAAATATCAATATAGGTCCGGCAGTGCCGTAGCCAAGATTTTCAAGCAGTGTGGTACAATATTTGTTCAATTGTATTTTGTTTATTGCCAGATATAAAGTTTATTGTATTGTATTGATTGTATGTCAGGGTGGACCCATTTTACGCGTAAATTCAAATAATGTGGACCCATTTTCTTGATAGTTGACCCATTTTACGCAAAAATATTAAAAAAAATTGGACCCATTTTCTTAAAACTTTTACATATTTTAGGCTAAACATGAGAAATCTGGACTCATTTTTTAAAATGTTGACTTATTTTATGCATGAAATTTCATAATTTTGACCCATTTTTAAAAATATGGACCCATTCTTTGTGGACCCATTAGAACAATTGTGTGGGACTGTCGCAACTGTCCCAATAGCTGGCTACGGCATTGAGGTCCGGTGTGGCTATATTTAATTTAATTTAGTGAAGTCAATAGTAAAACTTACTGAATTAAATATAGGCCTACTAATCATTATGAGATATTATTGTAGAACTATATTTTAGTCCATTCCAGGAACAGTGCAAACAGAAAGAAGTCTTAGATTTTAAAGTTTAATTAGTGATGTGTTACGAAAGCTGCATTATATTTATTATCTCCTCATCATCATCATAATTAACATTATTACTATCATCCATCAACACGTCATCATCATCATAATCATTATCACCATATCCATTAAAAGGTAACCATAGCTTTTTCTAAAATAAATAGTTGAAGACGAAGCAACCATGATATTCAGCGTATGCATTACTTTAGAGCATCCTTGTATTTATTTTTCTTTGAATTACAAAAATAGATTTATTATTAGAATCTGATAGCCTCGCGGTGAGAGAAGTACAGTACTTAGTACGTATGTTGACAACAGAGAGCGATAGAAGCTGCGCAAAATCACAATAGCCCCCTCTATTCAATCGACAAACAGAGACACAAAAGGAAAAGGATCAGATTGAGAGAAGCAGATGTAAACAAAATGACACGAAAATGAAGGATGTATTACTAGCAGTTGTGTCGATTTGTACAGCTCTAGTTGTTGTATTGTTATTCATTGCATTTGGTAATATATGACGTCCAGTTTATTTTTGGTTAGGAAATGTTCATTGCGTTAGGCCTAGCCTAGGTCAACTTTAGCCGGTAGGCTTGGCCTGGCCGCCTGCCCTCCTCCCCTATAGCCTTTGGAGAATCCAAGCCTATGCCTAGGCCTACTGCTACAGTACTACTATTTTTAGGACTACTACTACGGACTAGAGATGCCTAGGTAGGCCCTTGCCCTGCTAGGCTAAACCTCATGAAACATCTGAGTGTTATAATTTCTTCCGTATCAATCAATCAGACAAGAAAAGATCACTACTTAACTTATTTGATTAGCCGAAGCCTACATCTGACCCTACAGGAGTCGGATGGACCAGTGAAACCGGTGTAACTCCCTGTTGTTCAAGGAAGAATGTTCTGGGTTCTTTAAAGTGAGAATATTTTTTTATTTGGCATTTCATTGCAGCCCATCAAACAAAATTTTAAGGGAATTATTTCTTATGTATTTCTTATTATACAGGATGGTATATCGTATGGAAAGCATTTTTGTCCCGCTTTAAACTTGTACGTGAATTATTTGGATTAGGGAATGATCCAGGGAAGTCTGCAGACACTGCTTCAAGTCCCGTAACAACAGCGCCTTCAAAGAGGAAGAGGCTGCATCAAGATAATATATCTTAATTTAAACCCTGAATTGGCGGTGATACCTGAATTGCTTTTAAGCGTAGTGATAATTTATCATGAAGAAGTAACAATCCAAAATTGAAAGACATTAGAATTATAAAAGTGCATTAAACCAACGATGCTAAAATGATGACAGAGAAGAAAGGAAATTGTTGATTGATGATAACAGGATTTTAGTATAAGTGCATTAAACCAATGATGATCTGCCAGCATCGTTGCCATGAAGACAGAGAAGAAAGAAGATTGTTGATTATTAATATTATAGCAGGATTTTAGTATACTGTAATGTAGGTTTTAAATGTTCAGTGTATACAGTGCCATGAATGCCTGTTAGTGATTATATCACTAATGATATTTAAAACATAGACGCAACTGGTTGACTCTACGCAAACCAACATGGCCCCAATAAGCTTTGCCCCAAATCAACTCGGCCGCAAAACAATTTGACCATCTTAGCTCTGAATCAATACATGACGAAGAAAGGTTCAAGACTGCTATAGTTGATTATCTGAGGAATCCATAGTACAGAAGCAACAGCACCACCATCCCTCCTCGCTTTGCTCCTTTTAGGCGTGTTGTACCAATCCAGACCCAGATTCACACTGAGTTTAGCTCATTCAGAATAATCAGTTTCACTTACGTTTTACTAAATATAATATAAAGCCCTTTTTCCACTAGGTGAATTTCATCGCGGGAATCAAAAGCATTGGTTCGCTTCCTGAGCTCCGATAGGTTGTGCATTTGTTGGCTTCGCTAAAAGTAACACTTCAAATTACCGATTTTGCTGAAGCAAAAAACTCCGATAGAAATGTGAATGTGCATGCGCATGAACCGACTTTTGATTCATGCAAATAAATTCGCCTACTGGAAAACAGGCTTTAGGCAGCTTTCAATTGCATTACGACGGCAGTAAGAGGTAACATCATATAAACATGACATCATATAAACATGACATCATATAAACATGACATCATATAAACATGACATCATATAAACATGACATCATTTAAACATGACATCATATAAACATGACATCATATAAACATGACATCATATAAACATGACATCATATAAACATGACATCATTTAATCATGGCTTCATATAAACATGACATCATATAAACATGACATATAAACATGACATCATATAAACATGACATCATATAAACATGACATCATATAAACATGACATCATTTAAACATGGCATCATATAAACATGACATCATATAAACATGACATCATTTAAACATGACATCATATAAACATGACATCATATAAACATGACATCATATAAACATGACATCATATAAAGCACGTACAAGAACGCATTTTGGCCCGAATTTACGTTGTCCACAGAACGCACGACGGTCACTCGTCTCACGGATGAGTGAATCCGCTGTTCTGGAGTTGTCGCGCAATTCGAAAGCTCCCTATAAAAAGTCTCAAATTCAGTTTCTACAGTATTTTCAAAAGGACCAAATTGCTTATGTAGAATACTGTATGTAGATTTTTATTTGGAAAACAAAATAATATTTTTTTCAGGTGCAGGTCTCATTTTATCGATACAATGTTAATTATTTTTCATTAAAGTGTTAAGTTAAAAATTGGTGTTGAGCTAAGAAAATAATGAAAATATAAACTTATATTTGCTAGTACCTGATTTAAGAATGTTTGTACTAAATCTGTATTATCAGCAAACAACATTGATATATTTCACGGAAATTTGAAAAGCGTTTCTAGTACACTGAATGACACACCCCTTTTCTTAAATACTGATTCGATTTTCTGATTGGTTCGGTAGATTTTCTAATCCATAATTTCGGATTCGATGTGAATACATCTTTAATAACATTATACTGTATTTTAAGGGTAAACGGAACCAAAAACACTGGGCCTGAGAAAAATCTTACCAACATTTTCAAATAGTGATTACTTACATTTTGCTTGGATTGATTTTGGTTTGGTTCGTCCATTCAAGGGATGCCTTGAACTTTAGCAGGGGTGGATTCAGGGATGTCGAAAATGAGGACCGAAATTGGGGCGATTGAGACAACACTACCCTAGGAGCTCCCTCAAAAAATTTGTTTTCCAGATGCCCCAAAATAACCTCTGAGGCATTTTGGGCGATCGATTTTGTTTTTTTACCCCCCCCCCCCCTCCACCCCTGATTAGCACCCCCATCCACCCCTGATTAGCAGATAATTTAAGTGACGACATCAGTACCCCATAATCGTTGAGATCAAAAGCTCTTTATTTACTAAATCTAGTTTTGCAGTACAGTAATGAAGTACTTTTGAAATGATACCAAAAAATTTCTTATCAATCCACTGCTAAGTTTTAACAAAGTTAACCAACTGGTAACTTTGCAATTCAAGTACAGTAATAATAAGTTTTTTGATTGATTGATTGTTTTGATAGGATTGAAACTGTTGCAATAACAATGTGAAGAATACAGTAAACGATAGTAAAAATGTAATCAGCGAGTTTTAATAATCCATTTTGTTTTGTCAGTGCGTCTCTCTGCCACACTGTGTGGTGTTTGAAGCATTTTTTCGAAAAAATTAAGAAATCTAATATGGGACGCCAAATAATTTCGGTGTGGCGCGCGAGGCGCACTTCTGAGCGCAATAAAGAGTGAGTAACCCGGAATTAGGGCCAAGCCGGAGCCAGACGTGAATATTAGGCCATTCGATCATAATCACAAATAGATAAGTAGGCCTACAACAGCCCTCATTTGGGACCCCTCTTTTAAAGGGACACTTTTTGGCCAAAAAACGACGGAACGTATATCTCAACTTTTAACCTTCAATTTTTTGGATATTGCACTCTCATGTTAGTGAATATTGGACCATGGGAATAATAATGCCTCCCTTGAACAGTATAAACCACCCGGGGCATTTTTTTTTTCTTCGAATAAATTCACCCGCCCCCTTCCTCCCTCTCTCTCTCTCCCTCTCCCCCGCCTAAATGACAGTAAAAGAACTATATAAAAGCAACATCATTCTCAACATATTCTATTAATGTTCTACACTCAGATTTACATTTATTTTAACTTGGTTAGGATCAATAAGTCTTTATGACGATTACGCTATAATACATTTTGGCGGTACAGTAATTATGTGTAGTTCCACATTTACAGTGAAATTAAGGGCGTTTATTTGAGTGTATACGTATCCATCGTACACCAAAGAATAAATAAACAAATAAATAAAGTAAAATAAATGCCTTCGTCGAGTGAACGCCTCCCTGGTATAATTTCCCGCTCTTCTCAACAATAAACGACCTGGGGCGTTTATTCGTATAAAATACGGTAATTAAACTTCCTTTACGCTGCGCAGAACCGTAAATTGTAGGCCTTCAATTTAAAAAAAAAATATTCTTTCCTATTCATGCAAAAATGATGACGTGTTATCAATAATTACTGTACCTTGTTCTTTTAAACCTTCCTGTGCACAATTTCACAGGGAGTCTCAAATCACCAATGGTGACGCCAGCATCTGAAATCTTGGAAGCGGGAGGGGTGAGGCCTGTCTCTTATACACATCTAGATGTGTATAAGAGACAGATATAAAGGAGAATTGAAAGGTGTGATTTTAGTTTGGGAAACCGGGACAAAAATAGGTGTCTACATACTCACTGAAATTTTCGACTTCACTAAAGCGATTGATATGATTAGGGGAAAACTAGGAGTGAAACATTTCCTCTTTCCCCATAACAAATTAAACTACGGGAGCCTCAGAGCCGTAGATAGAGAGAGTTTGGCGCATGGGCGCCATGTTGTCACCAAACAGCGCGCGCGCGTATAGCTTTATAACATTTTATTAAACACTGATGCTGCATAAACTTTCTTTCATTATTCTGTTCATGAGGACAATATTCAATTATGGGATTTTAACATATCATTGTAAATATCATATACGGTACTGTATAATCATATTTACCTTACTTTGGTTGTGCAGACAGAGTTGGTTTGTGAATCGTCGGCGATAACATGTTAATTTCGCCTGTAAATGAATGATAAAAATATTAATAACATGAAAGTTTTCTAATTGTATCTAGGCCTATGACTTCGTAAACTTTAATTTATGAAATAAAATATGCTGGTCATCTTCAAACCAACAAATAGCCTAGGCCTATTTGTAATTGTAATCTAAACAATAAATCAAAGTTGAAGAATTATTGCATTGAGAGAAATTTTTTACAACATATGCCTAATAAGAAAGTATAATACATACTCCAAGTATTGAAATACACGCCATCGTGTTGGGATTCAATATTTCAACATTAATTATGTCATCATCAGGAATCATCCATTCCAGATGATGACATAATTAATGTCGAAATATTGAATCCCAACATGTATTGTCGTGTTTTTCAATACTTGGAGTATGTATTATACTTTCTTATCTGAGATTAATCAGTGGACCTTTCGGTTTTTGGAATATGCCTAATCATTAATAATCAAGAAGCTAGGCCTTTTTATTATCATTATTACTGTATTATTTATTAATATAATAATATAATTATTATTATTTATATATTATTTATTATTCATTGTTTACTATTTATTGAAATTTTGATTTGTAATTTGTAAAACATTTAAACGTTTTGATTTAAAATATGTATTACAACAATCAATATATTATAATACAATTATAGGCCTATATCTTTAAAATGTATTTTTATCTTTAAAATCTTTAGTTGCACAATTAATTGATTTGTAAAGCACAAGGGGCATGTTTGCATAGCACAGGACTCCTTGGACAAGTTTTCGCTTTAATTGGAGGATTCAATTTTTAATTATAATTTAAGCTACCTTTGATACTTCATATAGCTTTCTGGAAATTAATAATATAATTTAACAGCAAAGTGCAACATTGCATCTTTTTATAAATCATTGCTGCTTTAATTGGAGGATTCAATTTTTAATTATAATTTAAGCTACCTTTGATACTTCATGTAGCTTTCTGGAAATTAATAATATAATTTAACAGCAAAGTGCAACATTGCATCTTTTTATAAATCATTGCTGCTTGAAAATTCTTCCTTTGATACTTCATGTAGCTTTCTGGAAATTAATAATATAATTTAACAGCAAAGTGCAACATTGCATCTTTTTATAAATCATTGCTGCTTGAAAATTCTTCCTTTTTTTTTTTTTATTATCATCGTAATTAAGCTGATTTAAGTACCGCACTACCTTAAGGTGTTCGGCCGAAATTTAGGCCTGTCTAGGCCTAGTAGTAGTAGTTGGATATATTATTACCGCGAAGTGGGGCGGGCGTACATGCCTAATAATTTACTACGTGGATAGCGAGATTTTTCGATCGCCATGCAAAGTTAAAATAAAATCCCAAATCCTCCTCCTTTTTGGAATTTAAGGAAATTAATACATTTTTGTTTCTTTGTTGGATCGATTTCAGCAACCCCAAACCCAACATAACGGTATTTCACATTATATAGCATTAATCATCTATAATAACTGCTAACTTCCTACCCTATCGCGTTGTTTTGTTTTGGTGACAACATGGCCGGTGTAAGTCACGTGATTGAAACCGAGTTGGCCAAACTCTCTCTATCTACGGCTCTGGGGAGCCTGAATATAGCACGCCCTCACACGAATCGTTGTAATGACGCTAACGGCGCCATATTTCGGAATAGCGGCGTTCGTTGTTGTTCACACAATTTTTTAGAGGATAGCATTTAGTTATCTTCGCTCATCATGAAACTCGTTAGGTAAATTTGTAGATTAGTGGTATAAATATAATTTGTGAACATTAGGTTACCCATGTTTATTAGTATTTATTCGATTTATGTTGGTTAAAATCATCCATGTAGGCTGTGTACAACTTATTTTCCACCTGTGCCATTTTCGTTTTCGGTTTAGGCCTAGTAGAGCTGGGTAGACCAGCCAAGCTGTGGGCTTATATCGATAGTATCTTCTGATAATTAGTAATTCAAACAACATCAACATTTCACAAATATTTTGTTCGCCTAGTTATGTAGGTCTGCCCTCCAAAGACAAAGTCCTATAAGGTACAGGTATGTCTAGGACCGGGCCCTAGCCTAGCTAGCTTAGTGGCTAGGGACAAGCAAGGCAAGGGTGACTCGCGGCTTAGATAGCCTAGCTTGGATGGACCTTGGGCGGTTGGTTGGTGCCTAGACTAGCCTAAAAAAACAATCCTAGCTAGGCTTACCTGCCTACACATTCTGTTATTTTTTTAATTACCCTATGTTGCACTCGGCCAAGGCCGTGCAAGGGCAAGGCCTACCTACACATCATTTTTATTTATTTAAAAAAAAAAAAAAAATGAGCATTTTTATTCTAGGCCTATTTCGTTTTAATATTTTTTTTTTTTTTTTCAGATTTTTAATGAAATTGAGCCATGAAACTGTGACAGTGGAGTTGAAAAATGGAACACAAGTACATGGAACAATAACAGGTGGGTACAGTACTTGGACTGAAAAGCAACCGTTTGAGCATCAAATATAAACAATGCGCTAGGAATATACCCACACTCAATCATTTAGGCCTAAAAATAAAAATCCATCCACACATTTTGAAAAATTGAGCTGATTTCATAAAATTAAGCTGAAGACTTTGCCCCAACATCACACCCTTTCCAATGTGGCCTGGTACAATAATACTATTTAAAAATGACATGTACAAGAAGTCTGCTGTTCATTCCTATTGATCAATATATGTGGCAAAGACAAGCCAAACCAGTCACTCGTCGCAAAAATCGATTTTGAGTTATTGATACAGTGTTAGAGAGTAAAATAATAGCTATAAAATGGTAAAAAAATCATTCAAATCCGACATTTCCTTATGAAGTTACAAGCATTTAAGCATACAGCTGTTTAAAGAACAATATATGAGAAATCAGCCTTCAAAGTTTATGATTTCAGGCATTTCTCATGCAGAAACTATCATAAAATCTTTAAAAAGTGTTGTTTTAACATTGAAATTGGGAAAACTAACAGCACAGCATAATGTATAGATTCATAAACCTCAGTTTAGTGAAATAAAATAGATTTTTAAAAATTTGACATTCCAGCATGTTTTGGCCATTTTCTCTGAAACACAATTTGCGACGAGTGACTGGTTTGGCTTGTCTTTGCCACATATATTCATATCCATTTTCTGCAAACCATCCTATTGTGCTGGAAAAGAACTATACTTTAATAACTTTCTGTGTTTTGTTTCAGGCGTGGATGTTGCAATGAACACCCATCTAAAATCCGTCAAAATGACAGTGAAAGGAAGGGAACCTGTTCAGATAGATACCTTGGTTGTTAGGGGCAACAACATCCGATACTTCATCCTCCCAGATAGTCTACCACTTGACACGTTATTGGTGGATGATACACCAAAAGCCAGAGCAAAGAAAAAGGAAGCTGGTATGTATAATGCAGTTTAATTTACAATAAAACAATTATGTTTCTAGGAGTGATGTTTTGCCCTACCTGACGTGTTATCATACCGAATACTCAGTACTTCGCCGGATACTTGAGAAAAAAAAATTGCAAGTGGTTTGCATGGGAATCGAACCCACAACCTTCAGATAACAAGCTTGGCGCCATAACCACTAGACTACTGAGCTTGCGCTTAGTGGGTAGTGTTGAACTGATCCCCAGGTATAGTAGTGGGTACTGCAAATGTTATTTTGATGTGAATTTGCATTGGGAAAATATAGGAGTGATGTTTTGCCCTACCGGACGTGTTATTGTACCAAATACCCAACACAACCCCAAATACTTGGGAAAAAATTTGCAAGTGATTTGGGTGGGAATCAAATCCACGACCTCCATATAACTAGCCTGGCTATTTTTTTGCAAGTATTTGAAGACGTACTGAGTATTCGGTACGATAACACGTCCGGTAGTGCAAAACAAATTCACATCGAAATAATTACACTTTTATTCAGCTTTTGAATAAACATTCCAACCATTTGAAACTTAACTCTGTACAGAAATTTTGTGATTTTGTAACTTCAGTTACTTTTTTCTTTTCCCAGCCGTTGGACGAGGCAGAGGTCGAGGAAGTAGAGGCCGAGGTGGTGGACGTGGTGGTGGACGAGGACGAGGAAGGGGCGGCGGAGGAGGTGGTGGAGGAAGACGATAAAATAGTAAACATGGACAGTGAATAGTGATTAGTGAGAAAAAAAAAAGTTTTGAAAGACGAAATGTTAACCATTGATTGAAATTAAACATAAATGGTTTAAACTTGACTGTAGATGAGATTTCTGAGATCCAAGGAGGTTCACTGGTGTATGCAATGAAACTATACAACATTATCACCACAGCTGCTGAAAAAATTCCAGGGCATATGTTAAGCTTGCATGTTTGTGTATTTTGAAACAACACTGCAAGGTCTTTGCGCACTTGCACACTTAAAACATTGACAGATGTCTACAGGTATAATTGTAAATGAGACTACCACAACCTATATTCTTGCAGAGTAGACAAACGCCCGATTCTCATGAGAATTATGTATTACAGTACTGTATATTGTGCCATCTGTGTGATGTGAATTTATGTCATTACAAGATTAGCACAATTCTCTTGTAATAATATATCCATGTAAGAAAACGGACATCGCAGAGGCTTGTTACACTCCCAAGGTATTTAGCATAGATCTGAGCGTGTGGTATTACAGCACAGCTTGCTTACCATGTTGCGCATTGTAACTTTAAGCCGGTAGGCGGTCGTACGACAGTCACACAATAAATCCAACTACGCTTCCCATCATCAGCAGATGATGGGACATCATCTGCTGATTGACAGTGGCAGTCTGGAGGGATCGTCATTACAAACGATCTGTTGTGCATCCCTTATAGAACCGCATTGGCCCTGAATGCCCGGCTTAATTGCCTGCGTACCAAGTTTTTAGCAAGGTTCTAATTCATTGTGTGAAGATGTTGCAAGGAATATCTTTGGTTAAGCAATGCATTCTCTTTTTAATTTTATCTCGCGTGAATGAGGTATAATCTTTTTTTAAAGGGAATATCTATAACTTTTTTGTGCTTAGCTATTCCTTCATAAAGTTGGCTTGGCTAAATCCACAAAATTTTAAACGCCCCCAAAGCTGTTAATGTTAAAACATAATTATGATTTCTTAAGTTTTGCGACAACCATGTGAATTCGCTCATAGGGTGGTGTTGCGATATAACATTATGCCCGTGTAAAAATCACAGAACTGATTGGGTAGACAAAGCATAGTTCACATTTCCCCCCCCCCCCAAAAAAAAAACAAAAAATAAATAAAAACAACAATGATAAAGCAACAATGATAGTGACGGTATTTGTCGCTTTCCCCCCCCCCCAAAAAAAAAACAAAAAATAAATAAAAACAACAATGATAAAGCAACAATGATAGTGACGGTATTTGTCGCTGAGTTTATTCTTCTAGTCATACAGCAACTTGTTTTTTAAGTAATGTATAAAATCATTCCTGTTGTAGATTTACAGTACCTGAAAACATTTTTTATTGAAAGTCCAATGAAGATTACTGCAGTATTATAAACTTGTAGTACTGTATACCTATTCCATAGGGAGTCCTCGATAAGAATAAATATTGTTGCATTTGTATGTAGAAGTGAATATCTTATTTCTTTATTTTTAGCTCACTAGCTTTTTTTCATTCATTCTTTTTTGGAGAATAAATTTGTAAAGTAAATTACTTGCGTGTACTCTACTCACTTCTTGCTCTTAAAGTGTATGATTCAGCACTTCAGAATTAATTTTTGATGTTCAGCGGTATGCTTACATTTGACATGATTCTTCTAAATTTTAAAAACACTTTACTTCAATAAATAACAGATCTAGGAAAAACCTTAAAACATTTGATTGAAACACTGAATTTCCCATTTAAGGAGATTAACGAAGTTTGTCAAAGGATTTTTCCACTAAGCCCCAGCCTTAAATAACTATAGTTGAACTTGTCTAAGTCAAATCCGAAGTGCCACTGAAATATTTTTCGAGTTGAAATAAAATTTGACCGACTTAGAAATTATTTGATTTGGGCAATGTTGACTTGGGAAAGTTTAACTGTACGGCGTAAATGTACATACACATACCTGTACTGAACAAGAACATATTGGTAGCCTTGCTTAGTCAGTAGTCGTGATGATGAGTTATGATTATGGCACCTCTAGCTCACAAGAAATGGCACACTTGGACTTGAAATTTCAATATAATTATCTATTTTTTTATTTTTACATTGAATCCATTGCAGAAAATCTTAAAATAGTCCCTGTAAGACCAATGCTGTAAAACAGTGCATCAAGTTGAGTATATTATTAAAAACATTATCCAGTTGCAACTGCTATTTTCACTGAAACCAGCGCACACCACTCTGTAGAATCGGTAATTAACGGAATACTTAGTCGCTGGTCCTGCGTGCATAGTAATGCGGATTTGTCCAGGTGTACTGACTAAGTGGTATGCATGGCAGCAAAGGGTTCCCAGGCTCCTGATCAGCACTTCCTTCTTGATTTTCAACATGTACCAAATAATAATATAAAAACCTGCACATTTAATAGAGAGACATTCAGCACTAGAGATTTGTACATTAATATGACTTTCGGGCACACAGTGCATTTGTTGAGGTATGCAAGAAAGCCCGAATGGCCGAGCAGTTACGGCAGGGGCCACGCTTGCCTGTGGTTCTTGAGGTGGAACATGTCTTCTCAGTAAAGGACTATAAACCGTAGGCTTAGTGTAAACAATTGGCTCATGTGCACTTTAAAGAACCAAGTGAATCTTTTGAAACGAGTAGGGGATTACCCGGTGTACTGGTTCATACAGCCCCCGTTACCCTGTGCTTACGGACCATTAGGACCTTTGCAGGATGTACCAACGTAAATATAAAATCGCACTAGTCTATTATTTATCATACATAGAAGTTTTTTCGGTCATGCCGTTTCCTTGCCAGTTCCGGATGGAATTGAGAATTGTATCGTCCTCTAGTGCTTTCCACTTTCTCTGGAATACTCATAGGAGATGTTGATGTTTCCTCGGTGTTGCCAGATAGCAATCTTTCTGTTTTAGCTCGCTCTGCAGTCTCTCTCTTCAAACGCTCTGCTCTGAGTTTCTCAATTGAAGTGTTACTTGTGGTATTAGGAGTGTTGCCAGAGTCCTCACTGTTTGAGCTTGATGAAGAATGACTTTGATGTCTATGTTTCCTGTGATGTTTCTTGAGTTTCTTTTTGTGTTTTGATTTGTGTCTCTTGTGTTTCTTATTCTTTTCTGAATCTGAGTCCTCAACACTTTTGTACTTTCCATGTTTCTTATGTCTTTTATTATCTTCTTTTCGGCAGTGGTGCCTTCTGTTAATAGCATCATCATTAGTCCTGGAAGGTTGTTCTACCTAAAGAAGATAAAGATGCTACAACTTTAGAGTGGTCATAAGAAATGTAAAAACTGGTTGTGCAGAGGCAGAAAAATAGGATGAAAATACAGATTATTAGGTATAATATTGTTGGAATGATGTTTGCCCTTAACCCTATTAAACCTCTTGATACAAAACACCATCGAATATGAGATAGTTATTGCTCTGTAATGAAGTTGCCACCCCCCCCCCCCTCCATCCAAGCGGAAGTGTCCTTAGGAATGTGCACGCAGGCGTAGCTGTGCACAGCGTCAGTTTACCTAGAGTATTACCCAGAGCGGCCATCGTGATTTGTTCTAGCTCATGTGCATTACTTTGTTGTGGGTTTAAATAAATTAGCCAATATACCGGCTAACCAGACCCGGAAATATTGTTTGGAGTTTCTACTGTTAATGTTGTGGTGAGTATAGTACGGGAGTTACGGTTGTTTGTGAGCGTGCGAGGTGTAACAAAAAGAAGTCAGTGGAGTACATCTACTGCAGAACCGGAGCTTTCCTCTGACAAAAATCGTTTACAACTCTATTTAAATTCTTAACATTTTTTATAATTATAGATTTAGACTAATTATTCCATTCTCTATGGAAAGGCTCCATTGTAAAAAAACATAAAAGTACTGTATTAGTAGTGTATTGGCAAAATTGGGGCTAGGGCCCATCTAAAAATAAAGAGGGAAAGAATAGAGAAAGAGGGGAGCCTGGTACTGTCGTCCTACTCCAAAACACGCTAATTTAGATTTAAATTTCATGTACCAGCAGTGTCTATGGTTAAGCACTCCTAAGCAAAAATCTCAAACACCTCGCTCGGTACTTCACACATCGCATGGCCCCCGCCCCACCCTTATTTTTTCTCTGGATCTGTCCCTGTGTCGGAGGACTCAAGTACTCAAATGCTAATGGAGCATGGGGACAATATATACTACTTCAGTTATACAAGTTGGTATTCAATATGGCTGAAACTGATACAATGGTTCCTCACTTTTGATGCAGTGTTCGAACTTGGTTGGACTACACTTGGCTTCAGTCTGTCTGGCGCCATCTTTAGGCCTGATTGACTAACTGACTTCTTGCTAAGATACTGGTTCATTTCCTCCATTGGGTCCAGTAGTTTTTTCCGTTTAACATCAACTGAGCTGTTTCAATATAAAAACAAATCAATGAAGTGACTACTAGAATTGAAAATGATGCTTTCATTTATGATGTTAAAAGAGTAACACTACAAGCAGTGTTGTATCAATAGGAGGACGGGAGGGGTGAGAAACAGGGCTCATCAGGGGCACCTTCTTCAGGTGCCCCTCAAGAAACTTGCTGGGCAAAAAAAAAAGCTGTGCAAGTAGTTTTAATAATCGCACCTTATTTTGCCATGTAGTGCCAGCTCAATCATCTAGCCTTTCAATTACAATTTACACCCCGTCAGCATCCCCTCGTTTTTATCTCTGATATTTTGCTTAAGTATCACATAGGTGCTGTGATGATCACCTTAAAACAGTATTACAATATGACCACCCATCATTGATATCCAGTAACAAATTAGTATTGTCAACAGCGCCATTGTAACCAAAACCATATTATTATATCATCAACTGCAACACCACCACTCCTTTCACAACATCATCATTATCATATCATCATCATTATCATATCATCATCATTTTTACCTAGTTTCTGTAGTAAGCTTATCATTTGCCTTGGCTAGCTTGCGTTTACTTTCCTGGTACCAAGGTTTTACTGTTTGCGCTTCTGCTGAACTTTGACCTAGGTAGGTCAATAGTCCAATCTTCTTTTCATAGTTGATTTTTTCAGCCTGTTTTTCTGCTTCGTGATCAGCATTTACTCCTCCAATTTTTTTCTATAAAATTTTATTGCAAAAATCATTATAATTATAATAATATTATGTAAATGAAACAAATAACATTGACAGAGTAACAGAAATTTTGACGATGATAATTATAATGATGTTGATAATTTTGATGATGATGATGTTGATAATTATGATGATGACAAATAGACAAATAAAGCTTACCCCTTCTTGAATATCTTTGAAGAAGTTTATGTGCCCTTTAGGCTGGTCATCAATGGCAACAAGAGCAAGGTCATCTCCTTGCTGCCCTTGTTGCTTCACTGCCTCATTATAATTTTTTCTCGCCTTCTGACGCAGTCTTGCTGTTCTTGCTTCTTGTTCCTGAAAGCAATCAATGGCCCATATAGAGTAATTATAATTATTTGTATGTGGGACTTTCTAGTGTGCAGAAACACTTATTCTGTTTTCTCATAGTGCATTTTAGTTCATGAATGCAATTTAGCTTTTAAGTTTAGTTCATCAATATGCATTAGCTTGTGAATATGCAACTTAGCTATGATAGTTTAGCTCATCAATATACATTTTCTATGTTTACTATTTCTAAAATATTGAAATATTTTATTTTTTATCTTGTTATATAAAATACATACAGTAATACACTATGATACCAAAATAATGTACTGTATTATCATTATTCATTAAATTTATTTAGAAAAAAATTATAGAAATCAGCTAACCGATCACTGACTACTCACTGCAAGTGCAATTCGTGCTTGCTTTTGTTTTTCTTCCTCCGCAGCCTTGGCCTCATCTCGCCTAACTCTCTCTATATTTTCTTTTTTTAGAACATGCCAACTAATATTAAAATAAAAATACACATTATAATATAGAGTTAAATACAATAATGGCATACTTGTTAACTGGAACGATAAGATTTATATTTACAAACAAACTACATCGTAACTTAAGTAAGGAAAAATAAATAATACTGTATTCTTTTATAAATTTTCAAATTGATGATCTGACAAAGAGAACACATTGGTTATTGTATATGTCAGCCATGCTTTTACCTTTTTTTTGGTAGAATATTCATTGTTGATTAGGTTGAGGAATCGTTCTTCTAGTTCTACAGAAAATCACCTGTGTGGGTACATATGAAAAAAGTTCAAATAAATGATCCATCATGATTAAACATATATAGATACGCCTATTATATATCGTAGTCTAGGGCTAGAATACTATTATGTCTTCTAGATGAAAGCCTGGTATTTTAGCTAGTTCTAGGTAAAGCCTTGCAGAGGTCCTAGATATACGCCAGGCTAGGCCTTTATGTAAGAGTGATTAGTCTCCGCATACTATCATAGCGTTGCCTGGGCCCTGCCGCGAAGGCATCATCAGAACTCTAGGCCTAGAGTAGGCCGCATTTTTTTTAGCGTTGACATAAGCTATGCACATAAAAAATTATTCCTGAGGCAGTTTGTTATTTTGAAATAAAGTATCAGTATCAGTATTAGCGAAAATACCAGGCTTAAGCCTAGGCCTACCTTACTTTTTTATTAGTTTGTCGAAACCGTTTCGTTCACGCAATCTTCTGTTGTTTTGTAATGTATTACGTCATTGGGTATGGACTAGTGTAGGATATATACACGACCACGTGGGTACGTAGTCCTCTACTGTACTATCATTGATTCTGTTCTTAACTATACAGATGTCGTGTGTATATCTGATATCTGCGGTGTCAATCAACAACAAAAAGAGGGAATCCCTGATTTATGATGACTAATCCATTATCTGAGAACCTAGTTGCCATTAGCACATTATTTATATTAGTCATATAACTTTAATAATTAAAGATGTAACAACCCAATAAAATATAAAATAATAAAATCTGAATATTAATTATTGTTGTGTATAACAATTAGACCTACAGCAATTAATGTGCAAAAGCCGAGTTTTTGTTTTTATTCAGAGACCCCTCGATATGAAGTGGTCGAATCTGTAATATTGTAACTTTGAAAAAATGGCGGTCGAGGCAAGTGAAAGTTGGGTTAGAGAAAGAGTAGATTTAAACTATGAAAATCTTGGTAAGTTAAACTCACGTTACAAATTATTATAGACAACAATGTCATTTATTTTATTGTGAATTTTGCTATCAGAAATCATAATACGTGCGCCACAGTAACGGTTTTCATCATAGCTAGGCATAGCCTAGCTAGCCTCGCCAGAGAGGAGGCCTAGGGCGGCCCTAGTAGGCTATGCCTATTATGCCTATGTGCCATGCCTACCATCAGCCATGGAGTTGTTAGTAATAAGTATGACAACAACTCTTTGGCTAGGCCTATACTACTGGAGCCTAGCTAGGCAGGCCAATATATAGTACTGTAGTAGTAACGCGTTTATACCTCCCTGCTTAATTAAGCTAGATCTAGGGCAGCCTAGGCCCCTAGGCCTATAAGAAATATTTATTTTACTTCTATTTTATTTATTTACTTTTTTTTGCAGGTGATGTACGGTCATTGTCATTGCCTGGAAGTTATCATGAAAAGATTAATTACCTTGGAACTGCATTGCACAGCTTTGAAAGACTTAAAAATCTTGACCTGTCAAGGAATTCGCTAATAAGTCTAGATGGGCTAGACCATCTGACCATGCTTGAAACACTCAACTTGTATCCTTTTTTTTCCAGTGTGGTAGCAGTGGTGGCGCCAGAAATTTCCCGACGAGGGGTCCGACGTGTCTGATGAAGGGGTCCCAACCAAGGAGCTTACAAAGCTTTAGTCGACCGCCAGGAATAAAAAAAATCTCTGGTAGGGTTCACTGGGAGAGTTTTCATGGCTTAATATGGTCCAACTGTGCTTTTAGACCATAATATAAGGATTGGCAATCATAATAAGGTTATTTTGATAGGAAAATTATTATTTTTTTGATCTGTTCGTTGGACAATGGTGGTCTAGGGCTGTCCAAAGGGGAAAATTTCTCCTGCCCCCCTGCTGGCACCACCACTGTGTGGTAGTGATTAGGATAATGTAATGATGGTGATATTTATTGGTGGATGTTGCAGGTATGAAGTTGGTGGTGGTAGTTTACTCTCTGTACATGAGTGATTGTGATCGTGGTTTAACAATATCATCCCCTAACAAACTCTCACCCTCACAAAATTTCAACCTAACAAACTCACTCCTAACTGATATTCACTAAAGTTGTCATCATAGATTAGACTCCTTTTTTTTCAAATCTATATTATATTTCACTTTTAGTTAAAAATAATACTGTATAGTAATTTGTATCATTTTCTCCGTCATCTGTAGCATGCAGGTAGAATAATTAGGATTGGACATGTAAAGTTATTCATTAATTAATTAGTTAATTAATTTTTAATGGATACATTTATGTATTGTAATTTTATTGTAATTGTTCAAATACATTACAGTATTTGCAATTTGATGACCTGAAATAGTGCAGAAAGCAGTGGTACAGTAGTTCTTTAGAGAATGAATACTATGTGTGGACCCTTATTGATTTGATATTGATTTGCTATTGATTTGATATTGATCTGCTATTGATTTAATCTTGTTTTCTTAGCTAAGGCTTTCTTAGATATTATAATAATATATCCAGTTTAAAGGATTTATTCCAGCTACGACACAACAGCAACCTGCAGGAGTTAGATCTTAGACTCAATCCAGTCACTAAGAATGAACCAGACTACAGACTTTTTGTAGTGCACATGCTGCCTAACCTACGGAAACTAGGTAAAATGAATTTTAAGTGCTGTCCGCGCTATTAAGTTTTATGTAGAAAATATACCCATATTAGATCTTAGACTCAATCCAGTCACTAAAAACGAACCAGACTACAGACGTTTTGTAGTGCACATGCTACCTAACCTCCGGAAACAAGGTAAAATTAATTTTAAGTGCTGTCCGCACTATTAAGTTTTATGTAGTAAATATACCCATATTAGATCTTAGACTCAATCCAGTCACTAAGAATGAACCAGACTACAGACTTTTTGTAGTGCACATGCTGCCTAACCTCCGGAAACTAGGTAAAATGAATTTTAAGTGCTGTCTGCACTATTAAGTTTTATGTAGCAAATATACCCATATTAGATCTTAGACTCAATCCAGTCACTAAGAATGAACCAGACTACAGACTTTTTGTAGTGCACATGCTGCCTAACCTCCGGAAACTAGGTAAAATGAACTTTAAGTGCTGTACGCACTATTAAATTTTATGTAGCAAATATACCCATATTAGATCTTAGACTCAACCCAGTCACTAAGAATGAACCAGGCTACAGACTTTTTGTAGTGCACATGCTGCCTAACCTCCGGAAACTAGGTAAAATTAAATTTAAGTGCTGTCCGCGCTATTAAGTTTTATGTAGCAAATACCTGTGATTGTCCATATTTGTGTGTGATATGACATCATTATGTCCTATGGTTGTGATATGACATTATTATGTCCTTTTATGGGTGTGATATTGATCCATCATCATGCCCATATATGAATGGGATATGACATTATCATACCCATAATATGAGCAAATCAAGTAGATTTGTGATTGTCCATATTTGGGTGTGGTATGACATCATTATGTCCTTATATGGGTGTGATATGATATCATGCCCATATATGGGTGTGGTATGACATAATCATGCCCATATATGTGTGAGATATGACATCATCATTTCCTTAACATGAGCAAATTAAACAGATTTGTGATTGTTCTTATTTGGGTGTAGTATGACATCATTATGTCCTTATATATAGGTGTGATATGATATCATGCCCATATATGAGTGTGGTATGACATTATCATGCCCATACATGTGTGAGAATGAGATGACATCTTCACTTCCATAACATGAGCAAATCAAACGGATTTGTGATTGTTCATATTTGGGTGTGGTATGACATCATATTGTCCTTATATTGGTGTAATATGATATGCCCATATATGGGTGTGATATGATTTCATGCCCATATATGGGTCTGATACTGATATGATATCATGCCCATAATATGAGCAAATGACACAAATTTATCACATTAACTTGAGAGTGGACAAAGCTTTATATTTAAATATTATTTTCATATTTTAAAATTATAAATTTATTTATAATTTCTTTATACTGCTGGTATTTTCATTAATTATGTTTCTAAAAATGACACAGTTACAAACAACAACAAAGGGGTTTATCATCCCTCATCAGCTGCCTGTGGCAGCTGCTATTCTATGAATCCCTTTTACAGGGCTTGGTTATAACTGTCGTGGTTAAATCCTTTGTTCACAATGTCAACAATCGTCTGCCAACCCTTGATAATTTAGGTTTGCTGACAAACAGTTAATGTTTAATGAAAGTATTTATGACAAAGACAAGCCAAACCAGTCACTCCTCGCAAAAAAATTTTTAGTAATTAATACTGGGTTAAACAGTAAAATGAGAGCAATAAAATGGTAAAAGAATCATTTAAAATCCAACATTTTGTTATGAAGTTTAAATAGGAGTTTAAACATACAAATGTTTAAAGAACTGTATTTGAGAAATCAGCTTTCAAACTTTACGATTTCGGGGCTTTCTCAGGCAGAAACATTCACAAAATTGTTAAAAATTGTTGTTTGAACATTGAAAATGGGAAAATAACAACATCTGATGTACAGTATATATGTTGTATTTTGTAATCTATTTTATGGTTTTTTTTATGGATGCTTTTGTTGAACAATGACCTAGGAGGTTAGGTTTCAAATACTAACAAGCTAGCTATCAATGATTTACTATTTTTGTAAAAACAAAAATTATTGATTAGTAATAAACAATCCTGTGTGCTTTGTAATATTTTTGTCAATATACAATTTATTTGTAATGACCGCTCTGTAAGAAACGTGATAGAATTTTTTTTTTATGTACAATTTCTTCATTTGACCAGATGACCGCTCTGTACGTGATAGCGAAAGGAAAGCAGCATTGCTCCACTTTAATTCCGAGCAGGTGAGTAAGCAATTTTCAGATGTGGTGATTACAATGTTTACGGGTGTGTTCATATTTGTTTACCTTCTGAAGATTAAAGATATAATCTGTGGCTAAATCAACAAAAAAAAATCATCACATCACAGGCAATACAGTAGTATGTTGACGGTGGAGCTGTGTGTATTTAATGTGATTGAGTGGATCAGTGGCAGATGTATATAAATGGCACTAATTGTTTTAATTATCTAACATTTAGTGGGGTCTTGGCCTGAATGCTTATTGTTTATACTTTCAGGCTAATGAGTTGACAGAGCATGCTCAAGAAGAGAAAGCTGTAATGAAAGGTCAGAGGTTATACCAACCAAGAGCAGAGTATGTAAGAGGGATGGCAAAGAGGACATCAGGTTAGTCACCAGACAACTGAATGATTGTTTTGGGGTGATGACGACGACAATAACAATAAGGAGAGCGATGAAGATGACGATAATGAGGGTGAAAGTGATGACGATAATTATTATGATGATGATAATGATGATGATGATGAGGAGAATGATGGTGAGAAGGATGATGAGGAGAATGATGACTTTCAGGAGGTTTATTATGAGAAGGAGGATAATTATGATGATGAAGAAGATGGTGATTATAACTATTTTTTTAAACATCTTTTTTAGTTGTAGAGGACGACGATTCTGAGCTCCTTGACATGATTGCAAGGACTGGCGGTGACCTAAGACGACCCAGAGTGCTGTCTGGATCAGCAGTTGCAGCCCCATCTGTTGAACACCATGAACGAGATCACAGTGCAGGTACAATGCAGTCCAGTCAAAACTATGTAGATGATATATACACATGCATTGAAATATACTGTACTACAAAGAGGAGCCTAAATTATATTAGTATAAATTATTTTACATTTCGAACAGTCTAAGTGGTCGTTTAACGTTATCAACATTTTGACAAGTGTACAAGCAGTATGACAGAGGGAAGGGGTAGACAAATTTGTACACTTTTACATATGCATACAAATGTTGATTCAAAATAATATACAACATGTAAAATAATGGTAAAATTATAATGTTACCATAAATATAATAAGCAACCAAGTACATTACTTCAGTTGACTTCACAAAATAATGGAGAATGGTTTTGCAAAACCAACATTTTTTTGTAAACTTTCAGAGGGGAGGGAGGGGGTATCGAAAAGGAGTACTGTTTGTACACTTGAAAATGTTGATAATTGTGAACGACCCCTAACGCTAATCATATCTCTGTAGGTGTGAAAATCAGTCAGGAAACTGATGTTGAACCAGTAGAAACTCACCCTAGCCTTTCACGATATGACGAGTACTCTACTCACCCATCCCCATCACGCCGCGCAAACCTTGTAACACAAATGAGGGACATGCACGATGTTGATGGAGATCCTCAAGATAGAGAGGTGGCATACAGTGGCTACGGAGAAACAGGTCATCGCAACCAAGCTCCAGGGTTTGATGATGCCTATTTGTATTCAAAACTCCCTGTTGTAGGTAAAAGCAAGACGTTTTTTAATGAATTATATGAATTAGGTATTTACATGTTGTATTCATTTAGCCCTGTGATTTTATGGGTTATCCTGGTAATTGCTATTTTGATGTTATGTAAATTACGGAATGAACAACAACATGATGACGTGCATTATAGCATTCAAGAGCAGTTGATTTTCATTACTTATCTTTATTCAAATTGTCAAAGGTCATACACAGCAGACGATTAGACCTCATAGTCCTACTAGAGGGCGCACCAGAGTGCAATTCCAGGATGGTGTCCGGCCAAGAGGAACAGAACTAGGAGATCCCAACTTAAGGTTCACTGATGAAACAGATGCTTACTCTTCTTACAAGTCGGTTGGATATTTCACCCCAAATCCTAGTGAGTATTACATAAATTGGGTTATTATTTCTCAAATTAATTAGATGAAACTGGTACATTTATTAATGCATCATGAGAATGTAATCATCCTGGAACATTCATTAATGCATCATGAAAATTTAATTATTCTGGTACATTCAGTAATGCATCATGAAAATTTAATTATTCTGGTACTGGTACATTCAATAATGCATCATGAAAATTTAATCTTCTTGGTACATTAATGATTCTCAAAATTCTAATCCTGGTAAATTCATTAATGTCATTCTGAAAATGTATTTATCCTAGAAACATCTTATAATGCTTATTGACAATGAAATCGTCCTCATACTGTATATATTTGTAAATGCTTCTTGAAAATGTATCATTATCTACCACTCATGAGTGTCTGCAGAAACTGATTCCAGTCATCTGGGTATTTCTGGCTCAAGAGCAACCACCAACCAAATCAAAACAACACAAGAGGGGTACACATCAGAGTCGGCTATGGCAACTCCGCAACGTAGGCCAACAGAGAGCAGACAGCTTACAGGGCAAAGTGAAACATACTACAAACCAGCACCTGCGTCTTCATGTGAAAGTGTAAGCCTTTAATCGGATCCTAAATTCATTATTATTGAGTGGTCATGTGCATTCATATCCTCCTTAGCTACTGTATCGCAACCTCACCTTGTGCTGAATTTGTGTAACAGAACAACAAATATGCTTACTGCACAAATATTTTCTGATTTTCAAAAAAAAATATTACATAATTTTTATATTCCAGGTTATACTGAAGGCAGTGAGGCACATCAGTTTTTTATACCTGGGTGGTATCAAGAACTTAAGCATACAGCATTAAAAAGTCCAAACTTTTTCTGGATGAATCTCATTATTTTGTTATCTTATTTATTTTATTGATATTGGGAACAATGTATACACTACAATAAAATGATCATGATCATCAAAATTCATGAAAATAGGAGCAGAAAATATTTTAACAATTCAAGATGTTGTGCTACTTCACCCCTCCCTCTCCCCCAACTAAAATGGGGAAAAATCATGGTGTATCACCATTTTGCATATTTTGTATATCAATATTTATCAATCATTTACTTTACCCACAGAAAAAAATGCCTGCGCAAGTAACTTGATCATCACCCTCCCCCTCCCCCCCCATGAAAATAGGAGCAGAAAATATTTTAACAATTCAAGATGTTGTGCTACTTCACCCCTCCCTCTCCCCAAACTAAAATGGGGGAAAATCATGATGTATCACCATTTTGCATATTTTGTATATCAATATTTATCAATCATTTACTTTACCCACAGAAAGAAATGCCTGCGCAAGTAACTTCATTATCTTCTGATAAAGATGGCTCTGTAGATCCAGTTTCTGAAGAGTTTCTCACCAAATTCCTAAATCTTGTTGATAGATATTGGAATGGATCAAAATCTCTTCACAAACATAAAAAATTCCAAGGTAGATATTATTGTTATTATTTAATATATTAGATAAAAGATGTAGAATTTATAATACAGTACATTATTAAAGTATGATTTTTTATAGGGTTAGGCTTAGTGGAATTGTTTTAATCATAAAAAAAAATCATGGTGTTGAACAGTAATCTTGGGTTCGAATCCCAATGAGAACAATATGTTTATTAGTAAGAAGTTAATAAAAATATTTACTGTATAGGTCAAGCAAGGACAATGCTATCAAACTTTGTGTCGGATGTGACAGCAGAAAGCCAACAGAAAGCAGACCTCTACCAAAAGGACTTGGCTAAGTTTGCGCAAGAGAATGTCAGTCTTAGAGGACAGCTTACCACCAGTGCTAAGGAGAGCTCGCAGAATCAGATGAACCATGAAGGTCTGCAAACTGCCCTTCAACTGGCACAGGATGATATGGTGAGAAACAGTGTTTTCATCTCTTCTCATTAGGACACTTAATGTCTTTGTTTTTCTCTTTTTACCCAGGAGTATTAATCACAAGATGGAAGCGGTATGGCACAGTGGAAATGGTTTGGTTTTCCTAACCTCAAGGTTGGGGTTTAAATCCTTCACTGTTCATTTCACCTGTATCCTTGAGCAAGACACTTTATCTACATTGCTTCAGTTTTAAATCTGCCAGCTGTACCAACATATTGCATGGAGTATAACCTGCATTGCATTTATATTAAATGTTGAATTAGAATGATTTAGGCATAGATGGAGAAGGTGATGATTGCTTCATGCAGAATTGTGACCAATGGCGGGACGAGGAAGAGGTCTGGGCGGAAATTCCCCCCATTTTTCCGCTCATCGTACAAGCCTCTATAATCATTAAGGCCCTTTTCCATATCATGTTGCTATGAAATATATCTTATCTCTTTTATAACTGTACACTATTTTAATATATTGTGTCAGATCAGAAGAAACAAGGTTAGGTGAATATTCAGCCAAATTACTAAACATTGGAAAAAAAAAAACTCATTAGAGATTCTTTACATTTTCTGTTATTTGGGTTTTGAAGGATGTTTTGAAAGAAAAACTGCATCAGGCAAAGGAAGAAAACCAGGCCCTAAAGGAGCAAGTATCATCGATGGAGACCGGGATGCCAAAAATCCAGACAGCAGTAAAATCATCCGAACTACAAACCAAACACATAAGTGAGTTCACAAAGTTTTGATGGCCCTTTCTCGCTAAGCCCCACCCCTTTGAAATGGTTGCTAAGATCCCACAAAACGACAGTGTAAACATAAACTGTATGTAACAATTATGTTCGGCTCTACAGTATGATCATTTTATGCATACCTATGTATTGATCTACCTGCATGTATTGACATGTATCTGTCTCTTATACACAACTAGATGTAATTTGTCTTGTAGGATTAATATCATTAACTGATGATGGATGATCATGTTGATAATTGTAATACAAATTTACCTTATAGGCCTATCAGAAATTGTAAGCTATGGGTTACAAATGAACCAAGAATGTTTTTATACAAAAAGACCTTGTATATCGTGTGCTTAGTCCAGACTGCGAGTTATTTTCTAAAATCTTTACCGCAGGCTGGCTTTGCTCGCGTAGGCAGTTGGTGGATGTGGAGTACAATGCCCGTCTGCAAAGTGCAGGCAAAAAGTGCACTGCCCGCGATCATTACTGTAAACTGTTATTCAATAGTCGTATGATTCGTGTACAGTATATGCTGTTATGAAATATTGTAACATACTGAGTATTTGTACACCATTTTGTAATTCAAAAAAAGAGACGGCAGTGGCAAAACGGAACGGACACACACCCACTGTTCCCCTTCCGAAATCTGCCCCAGAATGCCACTGGACAGGTACATCATGTTCCAATACATACTTTTTATCATTGTTATAAAATAGGTGTTCTGGAGGATGAGAATGAAACGTTACAGAGGGAAATAGATAAGATGAGACTACAGCTTAAACATTACGCACAGCTGCAAGAACTAGCCAATATGCTGCAAGAGAGTCACAAGTAAGCTCATATTTTGTATATTTTTGTAGACCCTCAGGAATGCTTTTCATACTTTAATCTAACCTTCATATAATAATTTCCATTAGTGTATGACATGCAACTATAGTAACTGCTTAGTATAACGCACTTAAGTAGATTCCTGTCAGTTGAATGGTGGATTTAATACCATGTGACATTGGGTATGTACACTATTTAATGGCAAAATAATCCATTCCCTTTTAGATCTTTGGTAACAACTAATGATCACCTCTTACAAGAATTGAATGAGACAAAAGATCGGCATAGCAATGAAGTGAAGCAACTTCATTGGTCGTATAGTGAGCTGAAACGGACGATGGATATTATGCCAAAGTATACAAGCTCACAGGGGCTCTCGTCAGGGAGCTTCACAAGTGACGTGAACAGTCAAAGACGTTACAATGGAGACACGTGAAGTAATGTTGTGTTTTTCCGGTGAACATTAGTAAAAATTATTTGCTAATTAATATGGTAAAGAGAGTGTGAATTGAACCAGCGACGTTTGGACGGCTGCTACCACAATTTGCCAACTGAACTAAACTACGGTAGTTAACGATGGTTTTTCCTAGCGCAATACCTCTTTTGCTTAGTTCATTTATACAGTATGTACTTATGGCTAGTTATCCTTCCAGTATATTTTTGGCTCCAAATATCTACTTAATAATTCCAGATTTTAATTTTACACCTTACATTAACACGAAATACTGTATTAATATTTTAATAAAATTCAACAATATTAACATTATACTATGCATTATAAAATAGTGATTGATGTGTGTATTAATTTTTTTCCGTATATTTAATATTTTTTATTATAAATATAAATAATATGCATGTTTGTATATTTTACTGTGGCATTTTGCCTCGTTTTTTGCGTTTAATAGATCATTGAAATGATTTGAATATTTTAAATAGCACCCTCGTTTATATCAAGCAACCATTTCATTTAAAGATTACTGTATTTGTTAAATGGCGCCCTCATTTTTGTCCAATCAACACTACTGGTTTTGTTCTGTTGGAGGACCTCATTGGTGAATTTGCATGAGTAGTCCGGGTGTTAATCTGCATCCGGAGCCAATCCTCATGCTTCCTTTTTGATAAATGTACAGCAACTTGTATTTCAGCCCTCTAGCTGAAACACAAGGAGAGCATATTTATATGAGAATATTTATTGTAAGATTTGTATAATGTACATATTCATTTGGGTTGGAGGGTAGGTGTGTTACATATTAAGGCGTTGACAAATGAACTAAGGCATTCAATTGCTCATGTTAGGCAGCGACCATACTATAAAGTTTTATCTGACAAAAATTTGTGTGATTCGCCCACTCAGGGAGTTGTTAGGCCCACTGGACCTTTCTGCAAAGCCCTGCCTCTTGAATATTGTTGCTTAGGTTCCACAAAACGACATACACGTGCGTCTGTGGGACAACAATTGTGTTTGTGCAAAGATAAATAGCAGAAGATAGAGCAGCTTCCCAATAAAGTGGAACATCCGTTCGAAAGGCATTGTGGGTACACGGAGAGCAATTTTACCCCATCCACATGGCTGCGCTATATAGTAATAATACAGGCGCCGCTCTGGTTCGTTTGTTTCCTGTAGTTTCTCCACTTAGTAAAATATTCAAATTTTACCCCATTCGCTGGAGGGCGGATGTTCCATCAATTTTAATGCAAATACGCGGAACAGCTCATTCTTCTGCTATTTAGGTTCTTTGTTTGTGGGACAAACACGTATTCCTGACTCTGTTTTGATTGGTTGGTTGTTAAGTTTTATTACCTCCGGAAAGGTCTGTTATATGGACATGGTGATATTGCATCACATTCATAGGCTCGCAGGTATTTGTTACTTAATTCTTGATAACGTGGCAGGATCTTTTTAAATACGTTTGATGACAGTTAAGCTCTGTCTATTCTATCAAATTTCATAAAAAAAGAAGCATCACATAAAATATGATGGAGCAATATCATCGAATATTAAACACATCAAACTGCCTCAAAACTGTGATGTATTTTGATAAAACTGAATTATCAAATCCGATTGGTTGGTGTGATTTGTAGTCTTTGCTTATTGGTCAAAATGTGTTTTCTAAAAAAAATTGACAACTTTTTGACAGGCAACATAAAAAAAAGTTGAACATGTTCAACTTTTTGTAATACAATTTGAAAGTATGTGATATGACGTCATCGTGCCCATGGGCACATCACATTTTTTGTCACATAACATTTGATAGTGTAGACAAGGCTTTAGATAAAAGTAATTAAGTTTTTGTTGATTTTTAGACTGTGTGCTCGATTTAAGGGTTTGGAAACGATTTCTAAGAACTTACTTTAAATATGGAGGTATACAATTTCTGTAGGATGGCTCAGGATTGTGCTTTTAGGTCACAATATAATGGATTGGCAATAACTATAACGTTTGTTTGGATCGGCAAATATTTGTCTTTAGCCCAACAAACTTGTCAGGGTCCATAGCTGTCCGACGTGGTAGAGAAGCAATTTTCCCTGACCTCCCAGTAACTTTGGCGCCACCACTTCTAAGACTGCCAAACGTTGCTCAAATGATCGTAAAATATGTAAATTATTCTAGTAAAATTCAGTTTTACTAGTTCTTTTCTGTAATGCGATTTATATTCAATTTATGTACAAATATTTAATATTGTACAAATCATGGTATATTAATAAATTAGTACTCTGGTCCAATTTGAGTCAACCATGTTTTAATATTGTTCTGTCTGCGGGAGTGTACAATAGTAGTTTGTAAAAATGATGCTTATCGAATTTATTTATTTCCATGAACATCATTTTGTTTTATATAACATGATTTCACAGCCAGCTTCCTTAGTGTTTTCATGCTGTCTTGCATTTGTTTTTTTTTTTTTCGGTTTTTCTGTTCTATCTTTTATTTTTCGTTTATATGTGCCATTTCCCCCCCCCCCCCCCCCTTTAGCACTTATTATTTGATGCCTAAAGACTGACGGGAATATAATGTAGGCGTGGGCTGTGGCCTTCTAGAACCCCTCGGAGGTTCGTTTGGTTAAGGATTTGAAAGGGTTGTTTAAACGATTTCATCACGCTATGAGCATTTGTTTAATTCCATGATTGAAAGAAATGAAAACATACAAATAATTACTAAATACTTTCATTATTCTTACACATTGATAACTTGACGTTGAAAAAAATTACAATACTGTATTTTACGTCTAATATATCCGTGTCAATTTTTTTCTTTATGAAAGACACCGTGTACATAAAAACTGTTATATATAAAAACATGGTTTGCCCTTATATTTACAATAAACATGCATATGAAATACTTTTTGGTATATAATAATAATTTGTTGTTCGAGTAAAATTTTGATTTTAAATTAAGTGTGCACTACACATGTAACTAGATTTATTGACAAAAAAGGAATGGTAACAAGACGGGCCAATAGAGTGCGCCTATACCCTCAATAAACATTACAATAGTACCAATAAATAAAATGCAGATAAAATCTGACGGACAGCACGATAAAAAAATGTTATTATTTCCATCGCCTATGATTGTGCGTAATATCGCCTCTCCTCTGGCTAAGTGAATGTACCCAAAATAATATGCTTATAATGAGAAATATTATCTTCAATGTAAAAACAACCATCAAACTAAAATATATCATAAATTCAGACATCCAAATTGTTCCCGAATTCTACCGAAATTCGGTATGGCGTAAAAATCGGCAAAAGTAAACCATATTATATTTGTATGTTTTTTCTGCTGTATTATTGTTTCCCTGAATTTCAACTCGCCATGGGTATAATTATGCGCATCAAAATTATTAAATATGTTTCTCTCCACCTGTGGAGTCCTGGCCAATGTTAATCATGAAGAAAAGGTATATAAACGGGGTTGATGCCACGACTACAATTATAATACTGTTGATATGCCTTACTGTTAACCGCGGAGGAAATTACATAATGGCCTAGATTGAAATTATCCTTTAAATTTATTACAGATTTTAATTGGCACTAATTTAAATCACACACAGCAAACATAACGATACATGTCTATATAAAAATTATCCACATGCAGCCTACGTCGATCACTTCTACTGTATTGCTATTCAACTGTCCATCGTCTGCTCTACTTTGGTCACGTGCTCACTTTTTGAAGCCTTGCACATAGCCGTCGTCGGCGTGAACATCTTTGCGGCCCTCGATGCCTTTTCCTTTGCCATCTTTGCCGAATCGCTCTTTATGACTACCTGTGTAATGACTGGAATCCGTCAATTTAGTAACACCACCCGTCTTTGAAACCCCCTTTGTAAACGAAAAGAATACAATACTATATAATAAAAAATATTTGTTGCGAAGTACATTATTAAACATTGGATTATTAGGCCTATCATCATCATCATCATCATCATCATCATCATCATCATCGTTATTGACATTTTTATTACACTGTGTACCGGCTATAACTCGAATTTTCCAATCCTCATATGAAGATTCTTTTTTAAAACTCGTTCCCATACAGTCGCTACACACTATTGCCCACAATTTTCGGCGAAGCTGGTCGTCGGTTGTTCGATTGGGGAGTCTTCCTTATTGTGCGTCGGTGACAGCACAGTGCAGTGAAAACACTGTACCGACAGTGTAGCAATTTTATGGAAACTTCGCTTTAATGAATAGGAGTATGTCGGCTAAATAAACACGACGTCCAACGCATTCAACGCATGCATCAGCGGCGTAGAAGGTGATGACAAGCCCCTGTGTAAAATTAATTACCGGGCCCTTTAAACCGACCGCAGCCTGAGTGACGGTTGAGAGTTCGGCCTGAGACAACTATGCAATAGTCTCAATAGTTGCTATAGTTGTCTTAGTTGCAATGCACAAATATGTCAGACAACAGTAATTGCCTACGATTTGTAATATCTCTTATATGTATAAAAAGTGATATGAAAATCCAGCAAAATATCAGATCAGACATTTATTTACTATCATGATATTCAGTCGGTTAAAATTTAAATTTTTTTTTTATAAATTTCAAAGACCTATTGAACGGGCCCCTAATACTCCTGTGCCTCAGTGCTTTTTACCGGGCTGCACTGCCTATACCTATGCCACTGGCATGGATCTAACTTACTAAATATAAATAATATCTTAACTGATGAATGTAGTGTGCATAATGGCCCCGCCCCTTGGACATTGCTGCTAGGTTCGCACAAACTCACGAAGGATGAAGTAATGTTTAAGTTGTTTCAAGGTACCTATTGGGGCAGAATTCAGAATACAGTTTAGTCCTCCAATTCGAGACTAGCAACATCTGGGAGTGGTGTCGGGGTTCAGTCTAGCCTAGGGCGCTATAGTCTTGTGCAAATATTGAATATTAATACAAGTAGTTGGTAATATCGAATATTAGTACAAGTAGTTGGTACTTCGAATAAAAGGTCTCAAATCAGAGGGGTCTTGGATTTAGAGAGCGGCTCGATTAACTCTGGCTCTGTAATAATTTGGTTATGACGAGGGAATGTGTGTTAGTTGTCAAAAAGAGACATCAATATCTGTATACTACCGGGCTACTTACCGTCGTTCCAGCTGTGCTTGGTCCACTGCCTTCTAAAATTTTACTTTTGACTTTCTCCACTTCGGCCTCATTTCCATATTTTGACTTGGCCACCATAGACAAGGCATTCTCGAACTGTGCAAATGTCAACACTTTATTACCTGGTCCAGCCTTTGCTCTGGTGGGGAGAAACGGCAAGATATCTTAGGCATATAGATTTTATTTTTATTTGTTAAACTTTCTTTAATACACCTGCTGTCAGTGACAGTAACATCAAATTAAAACATTAAATTGCTCATTGAAAATCATTAATAATGTTACCGATGATTCCGGAAAAAGTTTTAGTTGATTTAATTTATTATTATAATATAAACATCTGTAAATGTTACTAGCTAACGGCATACCAGCTAATTAGTGTAGGCCTATTGGTTGCTTCCTCATAATGAACATTCTTTCCGCTAAGCCCCGGTTTTTAGTTATTGATTGTCAGGTCCCACAAAACGATAGCTTGAACAGGAATAGGCCTATGTAAATCTGTGTGTTTTGGTACATGTGCTTAATTCTTGCCCTGTCTTTATTGGTCATTGTTAAGTTTGACTGACACTATGAAAATAATCATTGCGTTAACTTATTAGTATTTTTCTTGTTTTAAATATTTAAAAAATTATATCAATAATTGCTAGAGTTTAGTCGTCTTGGGACTGGTTTCAATAAGGTAAAGCTCGTCCAGTTTATCAAAATTTCTTTTGACAAAAATATGTCATTGAATTGATGACGTATGTATGGTCATGATGTGTTGTAATCATGACCATATTTAGGCATATCTCATGTTTTTTTTTAAATGAAAGTTAATTGTCTGGATAGGGCTTAAGACGTCGCTATATGTCTAATCATGTTAATGTGTGACGTACTTTGTGAAAATCATATCAATTTCTGTACTGTTCAACTTCTTATCCATTAGTCCTTTCTCCTTTATCATCTTGGCGAAGTTCTTGCTTGTTATGTCGGAAGTCTTTCCTGGGCGCCCAAAGCAGGCGTATTCTTGAAATACTTCTTTTATAGTCTTGCTCATGATTATGATGATTATTAATATGCAACCTGACGATCTCTGATAAAAGAAATTTAAAAATTATAAATATACGCCTATTATCATCTCTAATAATTCTATGATTTGATGTTGTAATTGCTACATTCTTCAGTTACTTGAAAGGCGTGGTTTATTATAATGACTTAAATAAATTCCTATGTCGTCTTATAGGGGGTAGGTTATCGCATGACACAATGCGTGCATGTGCCTATATATCTGTCTCTTATACACATCTAGATGTGTATAAGAGACAGGTTTATAATTAATTCATTGACTTGCAGACGGATCAATTGAATTCTAGCTTGTTCGCATCGTTGAATTTTGAGGACTTTAAGACTGAAGCGAACCAACATTACAGAAATTTGTGTTAATTTGACGCAATTCGACATTATATTTATAATGTATGCCTTACTGTTGTAGTCGAGAGTTTGAACGTTAGCGCAACACTTATAATACAGTATGCCTACTAATAAGGCCAAAAATAGTCTGTGTGTGTACCGATAACAGATTTGCCGTCAGCTGTTTCCTAGAAAACTGTTGATAAATTTGTAAAATGTATATGACTCTGATAAATTATAACGAAATACAATTAAACCTATGTATATACAAGTCTAACAATGTGCCCTTTTTGTAGTGTGCATGTATTGTACACGGAACAGCACATTAACGATTGATTTATATGGATCTATTAAATTATGACCGATGAACTATAACAAAAGTGCAATGGCTAGACTTACGGTATATCGCTAGTCAATGCACCGGTTAATTGCAAGTATTTTCCCACGTTTATGATTCAAACGCGCATGCGGGTTCCACACGACGTCGCTGTTAGCCAACAAGGGGATAATGATGTCGTGTTCATTCAGTAACGTGAAACTTCGTTTGGTTTTGATAGTTCTAATCATGCCAAACAACCAATCAAAGCTGAAACGCTATGCCTGTATTATGGAACTTGAAAGTGAACACCACACCCAATTATATTACCGACGTTACCTTAATACTCATCATTAGCAGGGGCGGGGCCAGGAATTCCCCGACGAGAGGTCCAAACTCCCTGACAAGGTGGCCACCCCACCCCCCATATTTGAGAAGCCTACCCCTCCCCTAACCCCGGTCGGGGAAAATTAAGTTTGTTTCATTAAAAGATAATACATTTTTTGTTTATGGGATTTTTATTTATGACGTCGGGATACCAGTCCCCCTGTGGGTGTACGAACCCCCGTCGGGGGTACCAGTCCCCCCCTCTCGGGGAAGAGCTGGCGCACCACTGCATCTGCAACCCATGCGATCGCAATGCAACACCTCACACATACGGTAACACTGCTCGCACTAAAGAGTTTTTATTCCCTAAAATTTTGGCAGCTTAGTAAGGCATGCAGGAATTGCACTTTCGGTGTTAGAGATTTGATTTTTTCGCTGGAAATTCCCCGACAGGGTGGAGGGGGATCCAGAGGTCCCCAAGGGGTCATCTGCCAACCCGGACTACCCTAGCGCCGCTCCTGCATCATTATCATCATCATCGCCTTCACCATCGTAAATGCCTACTTATCATTACCGCCCTTTCATTTTAGGTTTATTATTATTGTATACAGTAAACATTGTGGAAACTGGGGACATTGTGTTATTTGAAATCACGGCACAAAATACGGAATCAGGTCACGGACGAAGGAATAATGAAAATGCGGATGTGTGGAAGGGTACGAACACTTAAAGCCTAATAGAACAAGGGTGTCTGCAAGGACCACGGCGACTTAATTTTCATTTCTCGGTTGGTTCCATTGACCCAATTCCCCTCGAAGGCCCACTCATCTGCATGGTCCATCGAATGTGACAAGTGATACGAAGATTGACGTAGCTTATCAAAATACCTAATATCAGAATATCCTGTTTCTGACCAGTCATTTGCTCATGCGCTGAAATACTTACGTGGTCTATTGTGGCATTCCATTGTCAATAGCTCATCGGAGAGTCCCAATGGTTTGAATCAGGGGTAGATCCAGGATTTTTCGTAAGAGGGGGCGGGGATACCAAAACAAATAGAAGGTTTAAATGAAAACCGACCCCAGCCCCCCCCCCCATGGTGTATGGCCGGTCCCCACCTGACGCTGTTGTGGTTTACAAATGTTATCTTAAATACCAGTTTTATTTAGGCCAACTTACTTGACTATTATTTATTCCCCACCTGACGCTGTTGTGGTTTACAAATGTTATCTTAAATACAAGTTTTATTTAGGCCAACTTACTTGACTATTATTTATTTAAAAAAAAAAATTAAAAAAAAAAAAACATGCTGGTAATATTTTAAGGGGGGAGGGGTGGGGTGGGAATATAAAGCCTCTTTAACTTCTCAAGATCCGTTTCTATGGATAGGCCCAACATAAAAGATGATTCTAATTTAGACCTAGGTCTCATTCACTATACGGTACTTATATTTAACTGTTGTATTTAATGTCCGCTTGGAGGCGATGTGATTTGGTCCATTATGGGCTTATTCCTTGTTTTTGGCATTAATACTATTTCTTTGCATAGCGATGCAACTTCCAGGCATAATCTCGAGAGCCAGCCTATTTTACTAATTTTGTGAATGAGCAGACACAATGAATTGTTAATTAATTACACAGGGACCTGAATTAGAAACGCGATCGAAAAGCTTTACATAAGAACAAAATATTAATAATACAATATGTGAGAAATTATTGATTGCTTATATGTTGTTCGCAGGTAAAAAACCAACCGCAAGGGGAAACTTAAAGTAGCAAACATTACCGTAGTCACACAATACACGCAGCACTATACAACACGTTCGACGCCAGGGCCGGATCCAGAGGGGTGGAAAAGGGCCGCTCGTGCGCATCCCATCGCCCTGGTCCGGTTGTACCTTTTAGGAGCGGATCCTGTCTCTTATACACATCTAGATGTGTATAAGAGACAGAGTGTACATAATGGCCCCGCCCCTTGGACATTGCTGCTAGGTTCGCACAAACTCACGAAGGATGAAGTAATGTTTAAGTTGTTTCAAGGTACCTATTGGGGCAGAATTCAGAATACAGTTTAGTCCTCCAATTCGAGACTAGCAACATCTGGGAGTGGTGTCGGAGGGGGGGGGGGGAGGCTCTAAATCCGCCCCTGCCCTTTGACTTGGAAAAGGAAAACATTGCTTTATTTCTATGATTATTCTTATATTCCAATTTTGAATTCCCTTCTATGAACCTCTATGATAATCTACTTATTGCATTATGCAGTAACTGAAGTGTGATGCGGCCAGGAAAGCAATATTTCTGTAGTAGCATATTCCTCACGCATGGATTGGTCCTCCCTCAAAATGAGAACAGAAGGGGAAGACCCGAATCCAACAATGTGGGTAAGATGTGCGCTCTTTGCCAGGCCTAATCGTAGAACTGCAGCGTGTCCGGGGTGGAGGGTGGTGGGGAAGGAGGAGTGATAATAAGCCTACTAATCCGCATCCGACTGGTACATTAGTCTAAATTTCATATCCGGTAAAACGAGAGTATATCATATACAACTTTTCCATATACTATATGGAAAAGTTGTTTTGATCCTACATGAACTAAGCAAAAAGTCAAAGGAAGGAATTTATACTAGCCCACAATTCTATAGTACAGTACAGAGAATAACATATGGAACAGTATACTTATATAATGCTATCTATTTTTATTATGCCTACTAAAATGGTTTAATGTGTTGGCGTCTAAAACAAAACCAGAAGCTGATTACACTACGGTACGGATGTATCATCACTACAGGATATCACGGATATGTATCTTCTTCATAATTATATATTAAGCTCATGAATACTATAATCAAAGGCTTTGGTTTGTACCGAGGAGGTAAATTTAAAATACCCATTTCTACAAAGTCGTATCTTTATAAAATACTCACCTAAAATCAGTACTCGCCCAGATTACGATGTTTATTTAGCTCTGCTCTGCAACTCAGTCTCTCGCGCTGCTTGAATAAAACAAGCTTCCTGTATCGTAAAACAGAGGTCTGTAATAATTGACCTAATAGTGATGACGTCATTCGGCGATATCAATCGCGTCTATTTCCCTGGGTGCCTTATCCAATTCTAATGTAGTAAATGCCTATATAAATATTTACTGAAGTTATATAGCCGAATGGTTACACAATACGCCTTTCCACGAATCGGTAGACATCTTGAAGTGATGACAAACAACCCAAGTCAGTGATGCGTAACCAACAGAAATAAGATAAGCTTTGAGGCTGAATTCTTGTAGGCCTACTAGTATTCTTGTAGTACTAGTAGTACTCTAGACTAGCATTGTTTTAATTACCATATGAGAGTTTCCTGTGTTAAAAACATGGTTTACTGTACTATACTTCTTTATGAAACATAGCTTGTACTTTATAATAAGAGAAATCTGTATATTATGGGTACTTGGAACCAGTGGTGGCGCCAGAAGGGGGCTGGGGGGCTATAACCCCCGTCGGGGAAGCATAGCCCCTCCCCCCAGTCGGGGAAGACGATAAATTTTGTCGGGGAACCAACAAATAAAAAAAAATATTTACATGTAATATTCGTTTAGCCACCATTGTTTTTCATCACAACAACAACAACAACAACAATAACAATAACAATATGCCTAATAATAATAATAATAATAATAATAATAATAATCAATAATAATAATAATAATAATAATAATAATAATAATAATAATAATAATAATAATAATAATAATTCAATGAGACTAATTAAAAATAATTTGCGTTCTGTTATGCAAATGCTCATTTAGATAGCCTCATGATGGTTGGAATACATCGTGATATGTGAAGCAACCTCGATCATGACAGCGTGGTTGACAGATTTTCATGCAAAATTTCCAAAATATATAATTTCACTTTCAAAAATGAGGATTTGAAAATAAATTGGATGGTTACATTGCATACTCTTTGTTTCTTGCTCTATTCAAAATGTTTTGGTTTTGGAAGGTGATTTCAACATTGGAAAGCATAGCCTACATGAAGTCATATAATATAGTAACTCGATGCTTATCAAATAAGTAATAAAAATTCGCCATAATTCATCAAATATCTGTGGCTTCCAGGGGACTTCGCCCCTGGACCCCCACCGGGGGCCCTAGGCGACCCCCCTGGTCCCCAGCTAAGTGAGACTCGATTCGCTCCACTAGATTTTAGCCCCTCCGTCAGGTAGGTCCTGGCGCCACCACTGCCTGGAACAGTAACCGTACGAGTACTAGGCTACTGCACTGTACTGCATAGGCCTATTTTATTACACTACTTAGATAGGCTTTTCTTTTTCCATCTTGATTTCAGAGGTCAAAAACATTTTTCAAATTTTTTTTCAATCATATAGTGGTGTAGAATAGTCTTTTGAAAACATTTTCCAGAAAAAATTAATGTAATACGACCCTCCGTTATGGATTTTTAGATAACACGAGGACAAGAATTCAGCCTCAAAGCTTATCTTATTTCTGTTGGTTACGCACTACTGACTTGGGTTGTTTGTAAAACTTCATGATCGTGGAAAAGGTGTAGGCCCTATTTGTAGTGTAAGAGGGTGTATAATGAGTATGACCCGGCGTAGACATTGTTTGTTCCTAATAGTTACATTACAATTTCCGGTAGATGACTTCTTGTATCTTTATTGATATGCAGGAAGATAAACGATATACTGTATCAGATTCAATGTGTATTCATATAAGTATATATATATATATAAGTATATATATATATTATTATATATATATATTTGAGAAAATTTATGTCTGCGTCTGCTTTTGATCAACTTCTTGCTGAGTTTCTCAAACAGTCTAAGGTCTTGCTTTGTGACCGTACTGGTCTGTGTAAACTCATGTACAATACAGCCAAACTTCCAAACAGAAAGTAGTATAAAGACGAATTTAAAAGCAACAAAAATACATTTAATAGAACCAGACATGTTTCTTCGTATTCAATACGACATCTTCAGTCTAACAAATCAAAAAACCGAATTCAGATCCTGAGGTTTATATAACATTGCTTATAACTTATGCACATTAGAGTTAATTCAGGTATTTGAATACATAGTAGTGTCGTAACTTGTTGGCACGTTAAAGTTACGAATTCAAATTCTACTTTCTCAAACAGTCAAAGGTCAGATGCTTAGTTTAATATCGTAGCTCTAATTTATTCTAAAATAAGTATTTGAATACATAGTAGTGTCGTAACTTGCACGTTAAAGTTACGTAAGAGTCTAATTCTAGTTCAAATGCTTAATGTAATCTCGTAACTTTGAACTTAATTGTCTGACCTTAGACCTGTGAGAAACTCAGCAAGAAGGTGAAAAAAGCAGACGCAGACATACTTTTTCTTAAAGATTGTAGAACTTTCGGCGTTTTCCCTAAATTTATATTTATAGATTGAAATAATCGCCAGGTTCACTCTATTACACAATAGGTACGGGTGGAAATAAATAGTAGTAGCAGCTTTTGAAATATTCGTTGAACACATTTTCTCAGCCCTCCACCGGAAATAGAACCCGGGATATTTCGCTTACCCATCGAATGTCTTACCAACTAGACCATAGAAGCTTTCGTTGATTGATTTGATTCCAATAGCTGTCCAACTACGCATGCAAATGATTGTGAAAAAATAGATGCTTTAATCGGATTCCCTCTTCTTCAACGTTTAAATTTATATAATTATAGCATTATTGCGGTTTAGTATTTAAATTTACGTTTTTCACACACACACACACACACACACACAAACACACACACACACACACACA
>NW_022715965.1:659998-667766 GCF_011630105.1 Anneissia japonica
ATTTATATATATATATATATATATATATATATATATTTATATATATAATGTGTTGATAGAGTACAGTAATTTAAATTTATTCTAAGCATTAATCAGTCGTAATCAAGTAATTTATGATAATTCTGTTTTTTTGTCCACAGTAATCAATATTATGCTTTATATCTTCTCATTATTATTTGCCATTCTTAATTAATTGGTGTATTTTTTGAGATGCAATATTTTCCGTTTGCTGCCCTCAACAAAAATATTTCATAATACAATACTTGGTTTCCATACAGTCGCTACACGCTATCGCCGAAAGCTTTCGGTGATGCTGATTGATTGGTCGGTCGAATCCAGGAGTTTCCCGACTACGTCGTTGACTACTGCTACGCACTGGCAACGCTGTAGCGACAGTGTAGCGAATAGGAAACCAGGCTTGAAATAGCGTTTGAACTTTTGAAGATTCATAACATTTTTTGTATCGAACCACAGGGGTGACGCCAGTCGTGGGGATGGGGGGCTCCTCTGGGGAGAGCTGATGCCATTATTCGCAAAAATTCCCCCAGTCCATTTTTCAAATTGCATTGGTCCTTAAATAATATGCCACCTGAAGGAAGTCTAGAAATGGTATTCTTCATTAGAACCCCTCCTTTAAGACACCCCTATGAGTATTAAAGGACACTTTTCAGCCACGAAATGAGGAAAAGTGATTTAAGGGGACAACAACTATCTCTCTTCGGACTGCATTCTGCGCTTCGTGTCTGCAAAGAAAGGCGCTTTATAAATGACCTGATTGGATTGGATTGAATTGGATTCTAGTTATTTCCAAGTCTAGGTTTCGGGGACAGAATAAGGATCATTAATGGAAGTTAATACTGTACTTATTGTCTAGGTTGTATTAGGCCTAATTGCCTGTATATATATATATATATATATATATATATATATATATATATATATATCAGATATATATATATATATACATAAACAAAATAACAAAACAATTATTTGTTTATACTTCTTATTTTTCGCTTCCCAATTACCGGTATTACTTTTACGGCGGAGGGGGAAATAATTTATGTTAAAACGTTAAAATCATAGTAGTAACAACGATTTTATCGTTTTTTTATGAAATGACGTCATTTGAAATATTCTGTTATCGTATACACGATAAATCGTTATCGAATCGTCCTAGCGTAAAACCTATCTTATTTCTTTTATTTTTTATATGAACAATTGCTTTTTAGCTTTTTATCGTTATCGTTGCAAGTATAAACTGGCCTCCGCGGACCCCAGGTTTTAACTACTGGTCTATAATGTATTGAATATAAAATTATTGATTTTCTGTGATTTAAAAACACAAAATCTAAAATTGTTTACGTTTTAAACAGTGATCTATCCTGCCATGATTCCAAAATTTTTATGAGGTATTTGGCTTAGGAACATTCTGTTTATGTAATCTCTTATGTGAATTGATTAGGGCCCCAAACAATGTTTAGAAATATGAAATTGTTATGAGAGCTACGCAATATATACATCCAACAAAGCAGGACAAATTGGAAGAGAGCATTATATCCACCAGCATTGAAAAGTTGGCAATCAACCAATCACAGAAGATAATTATGCATATTTAAATTAATTTCCTAGCTAATGGAAGCACATACCAAATTCAGTTTTGGTCAGAATACAATTATTGGAAAAATTGCATTATTCTTCATCCTTATAAGAGTATATACGACTATGACTTACCAATTGTGGTCATAATATAAATTTTAGACTGTAATATCCAAGATCAGTCAACAAACAAACATAAATCATGTACATATTAAAATTATTAGGTTAAATTTTCCACGTCGGTGCGTGCATAAAATGTAATTTCTTGTAATTTGGATATATAATATGACGTGTTATATAATATTGATAAAACATCAAAATTCTAACTCTCTGCTAAACATTAAAAGAGTGGACTTCCTTATGTTGTGGTCATAATAGACTGATATTTATTGGAATTCGGATATAGGAGATTTATAATCTCTGTACTATCTATGCTAAACATTTTAAGAGTGAACTTCCTTATGATTTAAGGAAGTATAAATCTATGTAGCTGAAGCTACATGACAAAGTGTTCTATATTTAGAAGTTTGGTAGGCCCAAACATTGTTGGTTATATTTTATTAAGTAAAATGCACGCTTTTTCCATGGTGTATTTCAACATTTAAAAAAAACAAAAAAACTTATGCAGGACTATATTATTGTATAAACTCGCTAAAAAATAATGTTGTTTGTTGTCCTATATATTGGTTACTGACAGTATTTAATTTACATTTTTAAGTGTACCGCACTCTTGGTTTTAGGGGAAATGTTGCATTAATACAGTAAATTAGGTCAGCCACACATGATTAAAATCTGACTACCCATCCCAGTTGAACCACAAACCTTCAGTGACACAAAACACTTATTCATTATTTCCTTTAATTCGTCTTAACAATTAATGTATGATTATCCTGTTAAGGTTTTTATGGATTCAATTATTTCTGAAGTGCTACTTCCTATAATCAACTCCAATACTGTAATTGTATTTTGGGAACTGAGGTGTGCGACCGTAGGTTAAAACGTTAACATAAACAACATAGCGTTTTAAAGTAAGCTTTAAGTGGCATTTACAATCATGGATAGTGTTTTGTGATCCGTGGGTGCCACAGAACACAAAATGGTAGAGTCAAATTTGTCCAATTTCGACAAAAACAGTGCGGAGGTTTTTTCCCCTCCAAAACTGGGCTATTTTCCGCCTCGCTTTTTTTGTTTTGTTTTTTTTTTGTTTTTTTTTTTCTTGTTTTTGTTTGCTGATTCTTCCAATCGTAGGTTCAGTAGGCACAAGAACACATTCGTATGATCCGTAGGTGCCACAGAATACAACAACCCCACCCCACTCAAGCTATAGTATGTTTTGTACTCTTTTGAAAATGTTATGTGGATGGCGATCCCTCACCTCCTTACGTTTTTGCAAAAATTGGCCAATTTTTCACGTACACTTTATTTTTTGATAAGAACCAGTAAAATTTGCCCAGGCTCAGTGTTCTTATTTTAAACTTATTTAAATTTTTATTTTTATTTTTTTTGGCCGATTTCAGGCTCAAAATGTTCTTATTTTGTTCTAATTTTACTCTTTTCAGACTAGAAAATCATAATTGTACAGTCGGTATACTGCGTATTACGGTACTGTATACTGTATCATAGAGGGTATTACATAGTCGCACCTACTGCAAATAAGGTACAGATAAGATTAATCGGTTTTCTATTTTGTTTTAAACCTCATTAAACATTTTCCTCAGCCTCAATTTGTTTGTAATTTCTAAGCAATCAGTCTCATTGTTTTTTATAAAATGTGTTCTTATAAAAAAAAAAAGTGTAGTCGTTTTCCTGCTGATTCTTACATAACGGTAGGTGATAAGGACCCTGAAAATACCGATTATGTTTTTACTCCTTTTGTGGGCCCCAGAAAAGGGCAGTTTTCTTAAGATTGTGGTTGAATAGATTGGTGGTTATATGCTCGCCTTCCAATCCCATGGTCTTGGGTTCAAATCACGTCAGATTCCAGGATTTTTTCTCACAATAAAACAACTCCACTCCATAAGCATCGTTATGAGATGTAGTTTGTGTAAAGCATGTCATGTGTATATTATGTTCGTCATCTGAAGGGATTGCCACCTGTCTAATAGGACAGTGATTAATATGCTAATGGTAACCCTTGGCCATCCCATGTGCCTAAAAGGAATAACATAGTCAATAGTTTGGCACAGTAAAGGACAGGATTAATTATAACGCATTTGTTTTGGTTGGAGCATGTAGTCTGAAAGAGGGAATATACAAAAAAAAGACGTTCACCAAGCTGAATTACATATTATTTCTTATTTAGATACCATATGGTCACTGAATCCAGGTCGCATGTAAAGTTTTTTCCTTTGGATCATAAGTTCACGGTCTGAACCGCACGTAGACAGCAAAACATATGTATGCGTTAATCAGAGATATACAGGTCTGTGTTTGTTAGAGCTAGTCTGAAAGAGAGAAATAAGTTCACCAAGATAAAAACTCCGAAGAAGAAATGACGTTTAAAATTCGTCTGTGTTTGTTAGAGCTAGTCTAAAAGAGAGAATTAAGTTTGTAAGGTAGAAAATCCGAAGAATAGGTCGTTATAAATACGTACCCTTTTAGATACATACATTACTATTTAAGTTAACCCAGGTTATGCTACTATATTCTTTGATAATAATACGTAATAATTTTATGGTCTAAACCTCACGTAGACAGCTAGACATAATGTCTTCTAAGGTAAAGAAGAAGAATATGTCGTCTAAAATACGTATTCTTTAGATACATAACTATTTTCACTGAATTCAGGTCACTTACTATAGTTTTTTTTAAAGGTAATAAGTTCAGTGTTTGAACCTCACGTAGACAGCAAGACATAATATGCTTATTAAACGTTTATCCCATAAGCCTATATTTTACTCCAACAACCATTAAATGACCTTTTTAACTAATACCGTATCCTCTATTGAATGACAAAGAGTGGATGAGATTTGTATTCTTAAAAACATATATATATATTTTTTTTTGGTTACAGGACGCAGATAGTCTGATACAAGGCCATTTGAACATGGTTTCCTCAACACATGTTCCTGTATGTCCATCGAATCCAAATTATAGGATTCTGCCTAATTGTTATTATTAACTACGGTAATTTCTTATTATGATTAGACCTATTTGCGAAAAAATAGTAAATATTCAAAGGAAACTGCCACGTGGACGTTTTTTAATCTAATCTAATTTTTTTATCGGAAAACGCGTTTACATCTCTCTCACACCTTTGCATGCTGCCTCTTTTTTAAATTCTTGTTTTACTTTTAGAAGTAAACTTGCACAAATCCAAAAGAGACTTCATTTCATAGTATTTTATTATTCACATCATGACCATATATGGGCATTTAACAGATTTTGTCGAAACAACGTCATAGTCAGGACAAACTTTAATGCACGAGTAAGACATTTTATTGGATTTTCACCGTTGTAAAAAAAAAAAAGTTGTTATACAAATACAAAGAGCATAATCATAAAGTAAAATAAAAAAAAACAAGTATATAGTACATTTACATGATAAAATATAATATGTTAATACGCTAGATTGAAGAAGCTATATAGAACTTAAAAATAATAGCACATCTCCGACAATATATTCCCTGTTGCTAAGTCAATACATTATTCATAACACACTGATAAACAATTAAATAGTGCATATATTATTATTATATAAAACTATATGCTAAAATATATAATTCAATACAAAAAAAAAAAAAAAAAAAAAACAAAAAAAACTTTATATAAAAAAAAAAAAAAAAAAAAACAAATAAAACTTTAGATATAAAAAGAGAAGAAGCACGGATAGCTAACTTAAAAATAATAACACATTCTTGAGAATATCTTTGCTGTTGCTAAGTTTATATATAATTCTTAACACAAAACAATAATCGAACTATGAGGTGTGACGTCGATTCATAGAGATTTATAACACAGTATGGTATATACGGATAATCCAAAAGAGAGAAATAATAATCCACTACAGGCAAACATTAATAAATTAAGCCTGATGTTTTGCAGTGGCAATTTAAGAAACATACGGAAAAAATTATTACAAACAAACCTTTTTTTTTTACATTTTCTTCAAAGTACCCTTATTATGATTGGTACCATTAATAGTAATATTCCTAGAATAAAACCAAGCAAGTATATTGTACTGCTACGTTTCGTTCCACTGTCAAATGGATCTTTTACAGGCCGAAAATCTGGGTACTAGACATGTTTTTATTTTAGGAATATTATTAACAAAAAAATCATAATGAAATTATTCGAAGACATTATAATGATGTTCAATAAATATTTATGCAATAGGATATAATACAAATAATATGCATTTTAGATTACGGCAGGCAATATTTACCATATTTCCTTACAAGTTAATTTGTCTTTATACTCAAGAGCGAAAATGTCGCTTAATATTTGTATCATATTCAAGATTTGGGAGCTGTGATAATAATGGCCTGGACAGCTTATGTTCTCTCTAAGGCGGTTTGTTGGCGCATACTAAAAAGGAAAAAAATGAAACAACTATAATGTTTATGGACGGATTCATAGGGTGAGTAATATAATAATAATAATAATAATAATAATAATAATAATAATAATAATAATAATAATAATAATAATAATAATAACAATGATAATAATAATAATAATAATAATAATAATAACAGTAATGATAATAATAATAATAATATTAATATTAATAATAATAACAATAATAATAGCTGCATAATTTATTACAGACTGTAGGCCTACAGTATAACATTAAGAATTTGACATGAAGACGCAGCTGAGCTTCTGAAATGTCTAATGAACTGGAAATCCCTAGTCAAGTACGGAAACTCATAATGACAGAAGAAAATAGTAATTATGAAATAAGGAGATTGCGGCGAATATCATAATATACTAGTTATAGAGAGCTACTAAGACACAGTTACGTTGAATTCATGACAATTTCGTGACGAATTTACAATGTTATATTAAAGGACCTAATGCACGAAAAGAGAAATATTCACTACCTAGCCTGTGGAATTGACTACCAAGCAAATAAAAAAGAATGTTTGAAATATTTGCATTTTTAGGATTTTTCAACAGCCCTTTCAAAAGAATAATTATATTTCATGGTAATTTCAGAAATTTGTATTAATTTGCACAGACCTGACGTACCCCACGAATATTTCGACTACTTCTGGTCAAGCAGATTATTCGAAATTCGGTGTAAAGTCAACACTCTACGCATCTGAATTTTCATTCCCGTTACGCAGTAATATAATATTATATGTTTCGAAACACACACACACACACACACCCACCCACACGCACACACACACCCCCCCCCCCGTGTATAAGAACACACACATACCCACACACCCACACCTAGAATATAATATAGCGGCCGCCAGCGTAACGATAATGAAACTCAAATATCGTACGATGTTGACTTTATAAACACTAAAATTTATTTGGCGAATATTTCGGCTACTCCATAGTCTTTGTCAACGCTTATTAAGGACATGAATAATACGTCGTGTAGCATAGCTCTCAACGAATGCTGTCCTACATGATAATCATCGACCAGCTCTCAACGAATGTCGTCGTACATGAAAATACATCGTGTGACATAGCTCTCAACAAATGTTGTCCTATAAATAAATATTTTATTTATTTATAGGACAACATTTGTTGAGAGCTGTGCTACACGATGTATTGTCATGTCCTTTATTGAAACACTGTATTTACCTTTCTTTGATGATTTATATATAATAATACAGTGTTAAGGGCTATCTTGATTTATATTATAATATGCTACTATTTGTTTCCAGCTGTACCTATTGTGTAATAGAGTGTATCTTACGGTCATTTGAATCTATTTAACTATGAAGCCTCTGAGGTCTAATGGCTATGAGGCTCGCCTTGACAGCGAGAGGTCGCAGGTCCGAACCCCGTCGGAGGAATTTTATTAAACAATTTATTTATTCATTAAATTATATAGGACAACATTCGTTGAGAGCTATGCTACACGATGTATTATGTCCTTTAATCGAACACTGTACAGTATTTACCTTTCTTTAATGATTCATTTATAATTTAACAGTGTTAATTTATATATATATAGGCCTATATATACATATATATACATATACAC
>NW_022715965.1:668255-675239 GCF_011630105.1 Anneissia japonica
TTTTTTTTTTTGTCTTTCGTGGGTGTAGCCCACATTTATTCTCTCTTTTTTTCAATGTTTTAATTTTTTTCACTAACTCTTCACCTACTCAGAACTCTTAATTTTTTATTTCTACATTAGTGCTATTACATTGGATAAAGAAAATAAACAGTAATAAATTCACGCGAAAACATGATTTTTGCACTTTTGAACTCTGCAATTCCATTGCGTCATAAGCAGTTATAAGGATATTCGAAGAGGCACGACCCACAGTTTCTAGAGGCCTAAATAAACATTATAAAGCATTAGCGTTAATATAACACCAGACCTTGTTTCCGGTTTCATTGCCTGAGTATTGTCTGCTACGTGAGCGATTATTGTTTTTGTTATGGTGGGTTAACATTCCCATTAATCACTTCGACATCTCGAAACATATTTGTGTGTATGCTTGAGGCCTATTCATTCGCTTATTTTCTGTGACATGTGCTGCAATCTACATGCTATAGGCCCTATGATATATATATATATATACTGTCTCTTATACACATCTAGATGTGTATAAGAGACAGATATAATACAACGAATAACAATGATTATACTGTAATTATATTTTTACACGACGTGCAGGGTATTATGAAATATTAGCAATATGCAATTAACTAAAACATTCTATGAATACACAGTATACAATATGCTATGAATTAGCGTTGGGAATATAGTACCGGTAGGCCTCCTATGCCTACACAAATAACGAAGAGTGAACATACCGGTACTGCTGGTACAATTTTATTTACACTTACCAAATTCAGCCTGAAACATAATAAATTATTTATCACCCTCTAGATGAGTTGTACACTATCACTTGTTGATCAATTGTCAAAATGTTTTAATTAAATCCTGTGTTTCCTTGTGGTAGACCTTATAGCAATTATACTCTAATGATCTGGAAAATAAATAAATGAATTGAAATTAAATGTACAGATCTAACAAGTGATAAAGACATAGGCCTGCCTAATATAGAGCACTAACTTGCAAGGGCTACCCAGCTTTTTTTTTTAAGTGTGGTGGTGTACAAAGTTGTTGGAATGGCTGGTTTTACAGGGTCCCCGAGGTCATACCGCGGAAACATTGTTTACCTGGATTCCCAGAAAAATTGATGATGATGATGATAATAAGGGTGAGGGGATGATGATACCGATGACAGTGATGATGACGATGATAATGACGATGATAATGATGATGATGATGATGATGATGATGATGATGATGATGATGATGATGATGATGTCGATGGCGATGGCGATGACGTCGACGATGATGATGGTAATGATTTTGAATGATAGACAGTAATACAGACTAAAGAGAAATGAGTTTAATCTGGAATCAAGGGAAAAAGGCCCTCGATCAGGGTTCAGGAATAAAAGGCCTGAGAAAAATCAGCAGTTTTGATTTGGTATAGTCTAATTTGGGTTTATATATAGGCATATAGGGCCATATTTAGTCTTATAATAGTAATACTTCCAGAGACCAAGCCACCCTCCGGTTGACGTACTTGGACTAAAAATGTTATGGTTCTGGTTGTAGTGTATATGCATGTTAAATTGATTTAATGACGTTATCGTTACTTTGCGCTTCGCATTGGAATTGTTGATTTTGTTGGGTCACACACCTGTTACAAATCTGGACATCCCCCACCACCGCTCGTCCGACGCCACGACCAGGTCATCAGACTAAATTAATATTCAGATCCAATCAAAGCTATTGTGGTTGCTATTCCCTAATATTGTTTTGTAAAATTATAATTTTGAGATGCCCGAAAATAGCAGCTGGCAATTGTAGAGCCAATAGGTAACTCCTTCTCCTCAAGGGGCAGTGACAGCACTAGAATGCATATTGAATTCATGCCTGATGTGAACAAATTATGAAAATATGGTATCTGTGATACCAAAATAGCAACTGACAACCAAAAGAGCAAGTAATCAGGGCCGCGGGCTTTTGTGCCAGGTGACTCCAACCCCAACAATTTTATAAATAGTTAATTGTAATTTTATAATTATACTTCTAAACATTTTAAAAATTGATATATTTTTTGTGGGTGTATACTTCTCTGGTATTTGCCATTCTCTCCTATTTGATATTTTTAATTGTAATATTTCTACCTTTAAAGTCAGACTCCGGAGGAAAAAAAATTGTTGATATGTTGTAGATCTGATTTTTCTAAGACAGAAAAAAGTTGTTTGACGAAGAACTGGGGAACGGTGAATAAGATACAGATTTTTGAATATTTAAAAACTGGGGGAAAAGGTGTAAAATTTGGCGGTTACGCCCCTTTTCCCCTAGTTTTTAAATATTCAAAAATCTGTATCTCATTCACCGTTTAGCAGTTGTTTGTCAAACAACGTTTTTCTGTCTTAGAAAAATCAGTTCTACTGTACAACATACCAAAACATGTTTTTTCCTCTGGAGTCTGAGTTAATGCCTAATGCTTAATATGTGAAATTGGATTTGTATGTAATTGCATGTATTTTTAAGGCTTTAGACATATATTTCTTAAGAATATCATATTGTATTTTTATGGTTTTTGGTGTTTTGACACTCTGTTGGGGTTTTTAATACATAAAAAATTTAAAAAGTAATAGTATTGAGGAAAAGTGGTCTGGTCAAAGCCGCGGTGCGGTTGCGACGGCCTTTTAAAATCTGCAGGGCGAAGCCTACAGAAGTTAAGGCTGTCTAATTTAACGATTAGGCCTATAGAAAGACATTTTTCATAAATTTCTTTTTTCATTGTCGTGGCCTAGTCTATAGTAGGCAAGATGAAATTGTCAGTTTATACTCTCACTTTATTGGCTAGGCCTACTCAGAACTCTTTTTTTTTTTTGTCTTTCGTGGGTGTAGCCCACATTTATTCTCTCTTTTTTTCAATGTTTTAATTTTTTTCACTAACTCTTCACCTACTCAGAACTCTTAATTTTTTATTTCTACATTAGTGCTATTACATTGGATAAAGAAAATAAACAGTAATAAATTCACGCGAAAACATGATTTTTGCACTTTTGAACTCTGCAATTCCATTGCGTCATAAGCAGTTATAAGGATATTCGAAGAGGCACGACCCACAGTTTCTAGAGGCCTAAATAAACATTATAAAGCATTAGCGTTAATATAACACCAGACCTTGTTTCCGGTTTCATTGCCTGAGTATTGTCTGCTACGTGAGCGATTATTGTTTTTGTTATGGTGGGTTAACATTCCCATTAATCACTTCGACATCTCGAAACATATTTGTGTGTATGCTTGAGGCCTATTCATTCGCTTATTTTCTGTGACATGTGCTGCAATCTACATGCTATAGGCCCTATGATATATATATATATACTGTCTCTTATACACATCTATTTATATATACAAATATTTTTACACTTATATACGATTATATATAAATATTTTTGCATTGATGCTTGTAAATGTCATATGACTTGCCTTTATGGCAATAAATGATATATAATAAGCCTACTCGCTCTTGCATGCGACCTAGTGCATTTCAGTGCCTGTATGCTATGCTAAATTATATGACGCCACATGCATTGCCTATCATTTCGCCGACCTGAATAATAGGCCTATGCATTTTACCAGTCATAATTTTTAATGCTACACACATGTATTTGCCTCTGATTGCAACCTCGATATAGCATGCTGCATTTTACCTGGTTTTGATGTTTTGATGCTTTTTATACCTCCTTGGATGCTTGCACTCGCTTTTGTTTGCAATCTGGATGTAGCTAGCTTGCAGACCAGGTAATAAGGAACTGCAGCGATTTGGTTGGGCAGCCCTCATTGGTGACATTTTCAGCCCAGTGTGCCATATTTTTCATATTGTAACATTGATTATTATGGGGATCATCCAATCATTGATCGGTGATCTACCGCTAATACTTAAGCTAATCACCTAATTCTCCACGCTCAAAAAGATATGATGAATTCAAACATTTAATTACATATCATAAATCATAATCAAACGGTCTGTTGCAATATGATAGCCTATCGTTGTTGCAATAATTTAGATCTAAATGTAAATGATTTCATTTCGAAAATATTATCATTTATTATCGATAACGCACTGCTTGCTAGGCGCGTGTCCCCCGATCACTAGGTCAGCTCTCGGTATGATGTCAGTGTATGTTCAGCAAAACCTACCCTCTATTTTGATTTAAAAATAACTCGCGATTAGGCAATAACCGTTGCCTGATAGCTGAACCAGCAGTTTGTGCGTACTCCTTCAATAAACGGGCCGCTCAGGGTTTTGAACAGATTTCCTGATCCTCGGATTTATAATTTACAATACTAATCCAATTGAAGCCGTAAACTCGAATGCGCCGGTATAAAAGCCAGCTCGGACACTGACTCACTTCAGTTCTTCTCCGGCGTTGAACGCAGACGACTGATAAGAATCGACCAACGTGCTTTCCAAACATGTCCTGGGGATACACCAAAGAAAATGGTAAGAAATACTCTCTTTATGTTAAAACGTATTGGCATTTAGTTTTATTTTCTATATAGCTAAAGCACAGGCTTACTATTTGCTGGTACTACTGCACCGTCCACAGAAGCTTTTAGCGGAACCAGTCAAGCGTTAAATAATTATCGCTATGCTAAGTTCCAAGTTTCTACAATCACGGTTTATCAATATGCGGCGTAATATGCATGATTTTGAAAAAATTCTTTTCCATATGAGTGAAACTGTTCAATATATTAGCGACACATTCCAATTGAATTTTAGTTAAAGACGTAAATTTAAACATGATCATAGTAGGCTACTTAATACAAAGCTTATTACCATGCACCAGTATTGATTAAATACCACGTGACTTGCAATGGACATATGAACATACGGTTATACTATTGTGATGTCGGGGTTTGGGGTGAGGTGACAGAGGGTGGGGTGACCACCATCCTCATCAGAGAATTGTTTTCATCTCCACCAACACTTAGGGAAGACTTGACGGTTCCTTTTGGGCAGTGGAGTAACGAAGAGACCTGGGCCCGTGGCTCTTCTATCCTACTACCTTGGGATGGGTTCGGCAGAGATCTGGGTGGGATACGGAGCAAAGCCTTGCCCCCTAAAGCATTTTTGACGTTTGAAAGGCAGATTTTCTATGTTTTTTTTTCACAATTTTATCTCCTTAAAAGGACGCTCTGCCGATTAGGGGAAATGCTATAGTGAACTTTCTGGGCCCCTTGAGGTCTGAGGCTTCCATGGCTTTATAGCTAGTCAGAACCCATAGTGCCTGATGTTACGCCACTGACTCGAGTGGGTTTAATTAGAAAAAAATGTTAGGCAAGAGAAAGTATCTTGACGTTCACATATTCAGGGGATACAATTACTGGGGTGGGCCGAGGGGGTTGTAGTAGCCCCAAACGGGATTTAGGCTTACCGTAAGTCTTTGAACACATAGACAAGATCCGAACAGACTTCAGCGCCATGATTCAATTCTCAACTAAACTGCAAGAGTATAATTGCGAGTCTTAAGTATCGGTTTGACGCACACATTTGTCTAAAGAGTGTGTATCTAATACGCCAGTATGGCCTAAGGCCTAACTATTGTACAATCACGAATGTTGCTTCAAGTTAGATATAAATAGCGTTGATCACCTTACAGACTGCTACTAGCCACAATAAATGCTTATAATTTCAAGTATTCATATTTATTATTATTATTGTTATTATTATTATTATTATTATTATTATTATTATTATTATTATTATTATTTACATATGCCTAAATCAAATGGAGACAACAAAATCTGACGCAATTGATCTTGCATAGTATAAATTCACTTATGCCTAATTGATAAAATCGTATCGACTACAAACAATTCTTAATTATTCAAGAATAAAATTATATAAACATATGTGCTGACATTCAAAACTACAGTATCTCAAATGAACTCAACTCGATGTATGTTATTCTTGAAGAGCTAAATGTAAGCAAAGACGAGACTTCGAGTTTGGTCATTCTTTAAACCAGCATCAGCTAAAAGAATACAGACTTCGCGAATGGCAAATTTGGTAATGATCAAATGTAGTGTTTCTGAAGTTTCATATTCATTATTTCGATCATGTAGTTTTTTACTATTTACAAAAAATCACGAACAAAAAACAATTACATTATGTTGTAAACTTAGCATAATTTGTATCCAACTGGGATAAGCAAATAAGCAGAAAGCATATGAATAAATTAATGAAAAATACAGTAGTTTGTAGCATTCGGGGAATAGACCTAATGGTAAAGAAGCTGGTATGATTTATAGCATGGTAATCGAATTATAAGTCAGGGTATATACCTATGCATTACTAAACACAAAAATATACCATGGAAATAATGAATACTGTACTGAACGAACGAGTGTACAAAGGAAATTAACCGGAACGAGTACAATGGGTTACCAAGATAATAAACGATTTAAATAATAAGATTGATGATAACAATGATGATGATAAAAAGATAAAAATAATAAAATGAAAAATAATAATCACGTACAAGACTACTTTTGGGACCGAGGTTTCCATTGCCTTCGGCTGCCTTGGGCTTTAATCAGAAAATAAAGGTAAAATACATTTGTTAATATGGGACCAAAGAAAAGTGGTCTTTAATTGGAAGTGGTCTTAAATTAGAGGGAGGCCTGCAGTAGCTGCAGTAGTAGTAGTTGTGGTTAGTTATCATAATAGCCGCCTAATAATAATACTGTAATAATAATAACAAAGATAATCATATAATAATTATTAATTTATACAGTTACACAGATGTATTGTGGCCGGCGGGAAATGATTAAAAATCTACACTCTGCTCCGTCACATGACCTCTATGACTACATTGATTGTATATAGATTCTGTAGTGAATGTAAACACGATGACAATTACAATCAATGGTTTTTGATTTATGCAAACATAACTGTTGACTGATCAAGGGTGGGCTGGATTACAACAAATATTTAGGTATAAGTTA
>NW_022715965.1:675368-683006 GCF_011630105.1 Anneissia japonica
TATATATATATATATATATATATATATATATAAAGTTTAAGATAGCCGTATACACTGTTAAATTATAGGCCTATATAAATCATCAAAGAAAGGTAAATACAGTGTTCGAATAAAAGATATGATAATACATCGTGTAGCATAGCTCTCAACGAATGTTGTCTTATAAATAAATGAATAAAAAAATTGTGTAATAAAATGCCTCTGACGGGATTCGAACTTGGGGATATATAATGTAGAACAAAATTATGACATCAGAGATGGTAATATAAAAGCTATTCAGTAATAATTTATTAAACACATAGTGAACGTTTTTGGTTAACAACAGTTGTCAAGTACAGGTGTTAAACCAAACACATTCGCTCAGTCTGGTTAATAAATTATTAGTGGCACTGTATATATCACCACCTCTTGGATGTTTCTTGCATGTTATGTTTTCCTATTCGTTTGCCATTGCAGGCCTCAACGTTTAATTATGCCCAGTGCATACAATTGCCATAAGAAATATAAACAAATATAATATAGCCTAGGCCCGCACTGAGTTTTCCAGAGGCCTATGTAATTTCGTCCATGTCGTACTGTTACCAGCATTGTTCTTCGTTATATATTAGTAACGCCTGGACAACTATCCATGAAATTATTGAGGGTAATATTTCAGTTTAAGCACAACGAAAACAATAACAAGAAAAAAAATCAATTTCGTCATCATAATCAACGCCTGAGAGATTATTGTTGTTCGTTTATAATCATGTGCAATATAATGAATTTTAATAAGATTAGCATTCATGTAAATTTCAAACGAATTTGGAGTGGAGTTGAATAGCTTAGTGGTTAAGATGACTAATCCCAGGCCCTCCATGACTTTTTCTCACGACTAAAAGCAACACCACTCCCTAAGGGTTATAAGGAGACCGTGGTTTGTGTAGCTCGGTTCCCATAGAATCGCTCACCCTATCGGCGACAGTCGGCGACAGTTGTCGGGAAGGTTGAACCTAGTTCAACTTTGCCGATTACGTTGCAGACGAATCGATGTGCCTTCCCGATTGCGTCAGGGCAGCTAGCAATGCACCTGATTCGTCTGCAACGCAATCGGCAAAGTTGAACCAGGTTCAACTTTCCTGCCATCTGTCGGCGACTGCCGCCGATAGGGTGAACGATTCTATAGATACCTAGCTTAAAACATCATCCATCCAGTAATTGCTGTTGGATGCGAATAAAATCATAAAATAAAATAAAATGGAATTCGCCCGTACACAAGGTTTTTGTAAAATGCACTCAAGCTTAATAAAGCAATGAATAAAATGTAAACAACTCAAAACCACAAACAAAGGTCTGCTTAATCCTAGAATCAAGAAACATGACAATGGCAATTTTACCTGTCCTCCCCCATTCCATCTCAATCGTTGGACAGGGCTGGAAATGCCACCCGTGCCCCCACATCTTGTTTTTCGGATCAAAAAATAATTTCATGAGCTGAAAATTAAGAAAATGAATAGGGAACCAAAAATGGTCCAGGTTCCGTGTGCGCTGCGTCTTCGTCCTGGTGTTTTTCGGTCCCCTGGCCACACGTCGGACAAAAAAAGAAATGGGCAAAAATGAATATTGTTATCCTTTGTTTAAATAGCAGTGGTGGTGCCAGCGGGGGGCCGGGGGCAGTCAAAATTTTTGGGGACTTCGCTCCTTGGACCACTTTCAAAATCTTTTAATCGAAGCTCGACCATGCCTACTTTGCTTTCGTTGGGGAAATCTGACCCCTCGTCCTTGGGGCATCGGTCCCCCCTTCGGAGNNCCCCCACCCTCGTGCAAATCCTGGCGCCACCCCTGTTAAATAGGCTTATATTTAAACTATGGTGTACTGTTTTTATTACATATTTCGCTAATCAATAATGTTGACGCCATTTTGATTATTTGATTAGGTCCTGATACTTGGCATAAGGAATTCCCGATCGCAAATGGCAAGAGACAGTCGCCAATTGATATCAATACGGCTCAAGTGCAATACGACTCGTCGCTAGGCAATCTCAAGCTGCATTATGATCCCAAATCTGTCAAGAACGTTTCTAATAATGGTCATACGTTCACTGTAGCCTTCAATCAGTCGGATCTCAATGGTAAGTGGATATGATAAGTATAAACTGTATATACAGCTACAGTTGTTATATTATAATCAAGAGAATATTATCAGTATCGTCTTCGTAATCGTCATTGTCATTTCATTATCAATTAGCATTATCATCATTGTCGTTACAATCGCCATTGGCATCAACATTAGAATTATTCTTATTATTGTCATTTAATAGGCATCCTGGTTTTGAATTACTTTAATTATTTATGAAATTAAATTATTATCCGTCAAATGAACATTACAACGAGAAATAAGTATAATTTTTCTCGTCAATTAACAGACGTATATGCAGTATACCGTTCATGCCTCAGTTGTTAAGTTGTTTGACTCATTGGAGGCCTAGTAAATTTAAAGATTTACTAGCGCGGTATATTATTTTAAATATAGGCCTAGGCCTATTTACCCTAACAGACACACTATAAATGCAAACTATTTTAAATACCCGGGAAGATTATTATTTTATATTTGACGATGGAACTACTATATGAATAAACATATATATAAATACAATATTACGAATGGTAGGGCTATTAGTTATACGTTCAATGATATCTTCATTTATTTGGCAGATTTAAGTGGTGGCCCATTGAAAGATAAATATGAGCTGGCGCAGTTCCATTGTCATTGGGGCAGCAGGGACGATGTTGGATCTGAACATACGGTCAATGGATCTTACTATGCCTCTGAAGTGCGTCTTTTTATGACACATATTTGTTAAGAATTAACTCAGAATAATATGTAGTTGATTGGTATATTATTAATACAGAAATCTAACCACCTAGCAGGGGCTGATCCAGATTTTTCAAACGTATTCAGAATAGATAAGTGAGTAGCACTAATTTCAATATCCTATGTATTGAATTTTTAAAATCTAGTGGCAAAAAATGTGGGATGGGGATCCCCGCCTCCTTAGGCCTATGATACAAGGCTCTCCCATCCACAGTTATGTGGTCATCGGTCCAGATTAATTTGAAAACCTCAAGTTCTTAATGTAATTATTTTTCCACCAAAATATTGATGATGCATGCACCGTTTCAGCCTCTTCAATCGGCATCGTTGCCTCACATTTCTATTAAGACGACGTTCTTCTTTACGCCCGCTTCTTGTGAACGTCGAGGGAAATTGCACACTCTTTCAGTCAAACCATGGATACCTCTATGGTCAAATGGGTACAGGTCAGACTCTTCGCGTTTTTCGCCGCCATCTGTGTTTGGGGCCCCTTTTAGAGGTAGCTGAGAATAACTCTGGTGTCCTGTGACGTGCCTGCAAGTTTTATCGCCACTGGACTTAGAAGTTATGGAAGGATCCTTTAACTTTCTGACTTCGGTGGCTCTTTTTAGCCCGGCACTTAAGGCCACTATAGCGAACTGGGTGGTCACGCACATTCGAGATGGCCGATAAATCCACACACACTCCTCCCCAGCCCATCTTAGGTCCGATCCCAGTTACCTCTTGGACTTCTTTTTCGAGGGGCTCTCAGCGACCATATAACGCTACTTTTCGAATTTAAGAAAGTTTTTAATAATAATTCAAATATCTTTTCCTTGTAGCTTCACCTTGTTCACTGGAATACGACCAAGTTCAAGTCGGTTGGCGATGCTATTAAATCAGACAGTGGTATTGCAGTTCTTGGTACTTTTATCAAGGTAAGTTGACTGGTATACAGGCCTACTTACTTTCACCACCTAAAATTAAATTAATTAGTTTTGTTGCTAAGACGATAAAGTCTCTGAAGACAGTTAAAATGCTATTTTTATAATTATTCTTTGTTTTCTTAGGTCGGAAAAGAGCACCCCTATTGGGCTAAAATACTTCCGTATCTTTCCAAAGTTGCTCACAAGGTAAGCATATTGACGTCATGATTTTAAGCCATCATATAATAATTATATCCAATGGCGGATTAAAAGGGGAGCGGGGTGGTGTGGCGAAAAAAATTATTTTCAAATTTTAAGTCTGAGAGTGCCATTTCCGGCTATCTAGAGGTGCCATAATCGTAATTTTTTTACCTCAGCCCAAAACATGGTGGGGCTGAAGTGGTATAGACTCTCCATCTGTCAAAGTCCCTCCCTGGGCCCCCCTCTATATCAAATTCCTGGATCTACCACTAATATCGTCATAAAAACCCGAGGGTGTTCAAAAACACAATTGGTTGCGACATAGCGCTCGAGTGAAGGATTCTAGCTATTGGATAAATCTACTACTAACGTTGTATGTTTTAAATACGGGGATTATGGGCTTATACCTTTTAGGATGTAAAACAATCAGATTCAAATGTATTTCCCTCATGGAAATTACATAATAATAATTTTGGCCTTGGTTGAACGAACAGAGTAGCCCAATTGTTGAATTATTATTACGCATGATCAATTTTATATTTTATCATTTAAACTTTTTTTCGCCAAAATAAGTCTGTTTTTATTTCGGGAATACAAGTAAAAACAATCATGCTTTGTTATGCTTTGTATTTTTTTTTCACGAAATGCAATTTTATTTCTTATCTTTTTTGTCTTCATCATCAATTAGAATCAGTCAGCTGATATTCATCTTGATGGTGGGTTCGATGTCTCCAAGATTTTACCAAGTAAGTCATCCAAAGTATGATTTAATTAAAGTTACAGTTAAAGTGTCTCACCGCCCACAGCGTCAAATGTCTTCATGACTATATTATAACATAGCATATATACTAAATAAATGCAGACGGCATAATAATGGTCGCAGTTGGATTTCGATAGTTGATATTTTATAGTTAAGCATGCCTACAAATAAACTTTTGTCGAATGTTCAGTCCCTCTGACTACCGTAACCGTTGTGCATATTTCTCGTTAAAGAAACATTTTTTTTTTTCACGGCAGGTATTGCACAGGCCAATGCTTTGCGTTTCTTGTGGGTAATTTGTAAATATCAATTCTCTTGTAATCAATATCTTATAAATACATTTCAGATAATACTAACGATTACTACACATACGAGGGCTCACTAACAACTCCCCCACTTTACGAGAGTGTTTCCTGGATCGTCTTCAAGGAACCTATTGAGATTTCAGAGGCGCAGGTGAGCATTATCATCAAATTCTTACCCGGCGTGTGAGAGAAAGTAAAAGAGTTTTTGCCACGCGTTCTGACGCCGCCTAATGAACGTAAGCCTGACCAAAGAACTTGAATAGCAGAAGAATGAGCTGTTCCGCGTATTTGCATTAAAATTAATGGAACATCCGCCCTCCCCAGAGCGGGGTAAAATTTGACCATTTGACTGAGTGGAGAAAATACAGGGAACAAACGAACCAGTATTTTTATTTACTGTACTGTATTGATGTATAGCGCCGCCGCGCGGACGTGGTAAAATTGCTCTTTGTGTACCCACAATGCATTTCGAACGGATGTTCCACTATATTGGAAAGCTGCTCTATCTTCTGCTATTTATTATCTTTGGCCTGACCAACGTTTTTTTTTTTGAGACAATCGTCAATCCTCTTGCGTTTCAAAGGGTCTGTAAACCAAGACTCGGAGGCCGATTGGACCTTTCTGGAGAGCCAGTCAAACTTAACGGAGCAATCAGAACGTGTTATTCATTATCCAGAAACACGCGCAGCGTGCCTTACGTAAAGTAAGCTCTCACCAAATATTTATCGATATTTTCTTCTACAGATGGCGCAATTCCGAGCTCTTATGACCTCAGAAGAAGGATCTTCTGGCCCAGATTGCTGCATGGTAAACAACTACCGTCCAACCATGCCGCTGAACGGCCGTGTTGTAAAATCGAGTTTCCAATAATTACGCGGTACAGCAGCTGACGTATATCCGTATTGCTAGTGGCAGTGCAACGAGCCACGGTGGTTTGATAATGAATAATAATAGGCCTAATAATAATAATGACAATAATAATAATAATAATGATACTAATATATTTGACCTTTAAATAAGTAACCACACACAACATAACACGCTTCATAGGCCTACAGATAAAACTACTTAACTGAACAACTAAACATTAACTTAAACACACGAAGAAGACATAAACTTAAAAACAATAATGCAATCATTAACTTGATATTTAAACAAAACTCATGCTAATTTAACAGAATTTTCAAAGGCTGATATATATAAATAATTGAGTATTGATCTCTCTAAATTGAATATTGTGTAAACAGTAAGGCTAAGCCTACTTCCAAATGTTATCGTGGTATTATAAAGAACGTATTTTTAGACCTAACACTATGCCATCCTATACCAAAGTCTATGTTAACGATTGTTAATTGCAGAATATGTGATACTCTCGTTTCGTTCGTTCTTTAATTTATTTAGTACTTAACCGTGGAGATAACAGAGTAGGTAAACTTAATGTTAATTGATCGACGACCAAATACGTAGTAGTGCGCCATCTCGCGATACTACAATTATTCGTAGGGTCAATGGTAGAATGTACCTATTAGCAAAGATACTAGAAATACAAGATAGAGCACTCGCATAGCAAAAATGAGGCGGAAATTGGTCCAGACGTACGTGGCGCCCTTCTCTTTTTACAATGCAAGTTTTCTATACTTGGTCCAGACCCACAGGGCGCCCTTCTATTGCTAGGTTTAACCAGATGCACGCGGCGCCTTCTTTTTCCACTGATGGAGGAAAACTTTATTACTAACATAGAGCTATTCTTATTATATCTCTATGATTACTAATCAGAGTCCGGTCATACGAATCTGCGTTTTTGTGTCTGTCATTTTATTGTTTTGAATTATTTATACTACTTGTTTGTATCTTATTGAAATGGCAACGATTTCAACCTCCGCAAAAGGAGGTTATATGTATTCACAGATGTAACGGTGGCAGATTTTTTTATAGATCCAGCCCGTACGCGGCGCCCCATTGTTTGTATTCCCACCATGCATTTCGGTGGAACAGTTTTTTCTATGGAGAACACTATCTTGTGTTTCTAGTATCTTTGCTGTTAGCGATTGATATTCCTATGTTGATTTTTTCATTGTTAAAGTTGTAAAATCTTAATTTAATTTAAATTATCAAACATAGAATAATACCAATAAGGAAAGAAAGAGTATATATTAAAAGATATATTGTATTTACATAGAAGATATATAAGATTATATAAACACTTATAAATTATGCTTCAATGTTTCAGATGCAATAATAAATCGAACTCGAGGATAACTATTTGTGTTACGAGTGGAATTTTTTTTCTCGAGAATATTGTTACTAGATTTGGATTGCTTTTAGTCACAGCACAAGTACAGCCACATAAGGTACATTGCATACGCGCCATCGATTAATATTTAATCTGACAGCTGTTATTTTTAAGAATCAAAAGCTTAAAGCAATTTAATTTTGTCTGTCTGTATTAAATAATCGGAAAATATAGGCCTATATATATATATATATATATATATATTTCATTTGTGTTCCACGTGTGTTACGACAGAATATAGAAAAAATGAAACAGCTTCAATAGTAGACCTTAAGAACACTGATTTATTAAAAACTCGGATATTTTTGCACTCTTGTGGCCTT
>NW_022715965.1:683132-688389 GCF_011630105.1 Anneissia japonica
GCCCATATTGTTGCACTGCTAGACGCAACCTTCGTTATCAATCTTTTATGTCTCTCATGATTCTGCATCCATTTCATTGCATAAACATTAACAGATCAACTCTCCATCTTGTAGTCGGGTAAATCCTGGCACGCTCACTATAGGCCTAATATCAATATGCCTTGCTAAATTCAGTTTCAGTGTTCGTATTCTAAAACTAATATTTTATACCGATCGTGGGTTGGTTATTCTAATTTTCCACGCACGTTACTTCACAGCCTGCCCATCCACACTCACTGTTACAAAGGGCTATTTTATTATTATTATTATTCTACAGAACATTATAGATTCAACGGCTTATTCTACATATTCGTCTGTTGTTAAATGAATGGTGGATCGGTTGATGTAAAGACAGATTCGATTATATTTGAGTTTTCAGTTTAAAAAATCGAAATCACTTGCTCTAAAGGTGGACGTTTGTTTAGACACTTTAAAAAAACACAAATAATTAGAAATTTTGATTTCACACGAATATTTTTATTTTGACATTAAGGACACAATTATGTTCGACAAGGGATTTACAATCATCTATCCATTGTCCCTAAAATCATATAAAATACCATCATTTTCTGTACAATTCAATTGTATTTAACTTACATCTGCAAAGCAAAACTTTCTTCCAATCACTTTGCAGTTTGTAAGTCACATGGTTACTTCTCTGTTAGAAATAATGAATTGATTCTAAGGGAGAAATAAATACAATTTTTCGATCGATGCCTTATCCTATCAAGGTAAATTTTCTACAAAGTTCTGGCATTTTTATTAATGATTATGTTGGCACATTGGAAAATGTGAAGTTAAGATCGAAGTGCATTATTTAACCCTGAATATCGGATCCATATTGCCAAACATGCAGAATGTGGAACCTTCTCCACTCCATGCGCATATGCGCACAGATCAGCAATAGGATCAACATTGTAGCATCCTAAAACCGGGCACAAACTGTGTGGACAAGCAGTCTTTTGATGACCGCAATGCAAAAAACAATTTTAATCGATAATCTGCGCAGGTTGCCAAGTAACAATCAGCAGATAGCGTTACGTCATGAAGCGTTTAGGCATGGCGTATATGCATGCAAAGTGCGCCCGGCTTTAAGATCTATTTATTCCTCTTGATATAGACACAAAAAACGTGCCTTGCCAAAGAACAATTGAAATTTAGCAAAATGAAAAAAATTAAAAGAACAGCTCCTTCTACTCGCCTTTAAGTGAATGAAGGGTTCTCCCAATTATTCACAATTTCCTGTAACATGGATAATGCTGGAAAATTTATGCTGTTTCAGAGAAAAACCCCCATCCAAGTGCGAGTCATCCCATGAGATGAGAGTTCATTAATATTCATATCTAATGTTCATGAATATTCATACTTGACCTCTTACACTTTTCATGACTATGTTGAGGAATTATTTCCTGAACTGATATTTATGCTGAAATTAAAATTAAGAGCATACAAATATTTCATGCTAAATTCAGTACTTCAGTTGACCTTTTGAACTCAGTTAACCTTAGATTTGTGCTTAATCCTAAAACAGATTCCAAAATTTATCTTATATGCTTTGAGTCTAGATTTTTAAATCAATGTTCAATTTACATTTTTTTTTTTTTTTGCCATTAAAATTCTGTATTTTTCATATTTACAGACTTGTTCTCTTAAATGGTGGGACATAATTAATAATATTTCCAATATTTAACCCCACTAGCAGTGAAGTGGGGAAGGGGAGATCTAACCCTTCCTATTTAAAAAGCACACATTCATAATATTACAGAAGATAAAATTACTGAAGTTGAAATTGCACATAGCTGTCTATGACATTTCATGATTAGGCCAATTTTGAGGGGGTTGGGCTTAAACCTGGGAATCTAAAGGCAATTTTTTAGCACTCTCTGCCTTACTTGTAAAAGTTAGCTTAGCTCCTCATTCAAACCATTCACTGGAATTTTGCCCGAGGAAAGGCTGGTATGTAAAATGAAAAGTAAGGTGTGTGGCTTCTACCAGAGGTGAGCTTCCCAAGGAACTACATTACAGAGTACTACAGTGTTACGTCACCATACCATGTGATACTACTCTGTTGCTATTGTTGCCAAATGCGTTCAACCGGATGCCATTTTCTCCACTGACAAACCATTGATCCCAATTTCTAACGTAATTATGTTGTATCATTTTTTTTTATTTGTAAATTTTAATTGATGATTAAATGTGTGTTCAATAACTAATATAATGCAAGCTTTTGTGTTTTTAGTACATTTTGATGGTAAAATATTAGATTTTAAAAATGCTATTCCAGAAAGCCTATGAAGTCATTCAGGCGTAAAGAATGGTAACCAACGTCTGGTTGGCGACAGAGGGCGGCAACTGGTGTTGTGACAACAGGACTGTGGTACTCTATATGTATGATTCATATTCATTACTTATATGTAAACTAAAAACTAGTATAAATGTGAATTTGTGTAAAATCTATGTAGGGCCATCTCAGCACCATAATAATTATGTTTTAGATAAACATTATATATTGGCTATAACCATCACGCTTGTAAAATCATAGTGAATATGAAGAAGAGTGACAAAATAGAATTTCACCAACCCTGTTCTTAGCCAATCACAGGTACGAGTTATTCATTAACACAGGTCCTAAGCTGAAAGAAGTCAATTCCAGGAGGAGGGGTGTCACCAGTGTGGGGGGGGGGGAAGGGAGAACAGGGGCCCCGCAGGGAGAACTGCACCACCTGACCTCCTGGACCACTTTCGATATATTTTGAGCAACTCATGACTACGCCCACTTTGTTCCTGTCGGAGACACTGGCCTCAATGTAGGAGCCCTCGGACGCCTGGTCAGGCAAATCCTGGAACCACCCTTGTCCGGGAGATCTGGAGTGATCGATCTGAGAATTTGCAATAGGGGGAGGGCAGGCAGGGGCCTTCATATATGTAGGGTCTATACCACCTCAGTCTGACCATGGCTTTACATAGTCAGAAATGGCACTCTCAGACTTGATGATTTTCCTTTTCCAGGAGATTCTTGCTTGCATGCGGGAGGCTGTCCTGAATTCCGGGAGACTCCCACGAGTTCCGGGAGACTTTGACCCAGCATTAATCAATTCTGTAATCTATTACTGAATTATTACAGTACTGGGAACTAGAATTATGTGACAGCTCAATGCACATTAAGGGAACAAAATGTATAGATACTTCTTAATTATTCACAGTTGTTGAAATGATACGCTATCATAAATTCATATTTACATACATTGACTTAGATCATTGAATTAGTAATAATTAGGTCATTGAGTCATTTAGTTGGTAATGTAACCTTTCAATTCAAGAACATAACATTTGTTGCTTTAAAGTCCAGTTCAGACTGAAAAAATGAACGTAAATGCAAGCAACAACGCAATTGCGTGCGGTTGCGGGCACTAGGGCGCGGTAGTGAGAACTGGGCTTTAGAGACATTTTGACGAGCACTGTTCGACTGAATAGTACAGCGAGCCAAATTAGTATGAACATTGGATCAAAATTTAAATTTACATAATATTCAATGTAATAAATGAAAAAGATATAAAGTTAAATTATAAATAGACACAAACAAAACCGTTTTGATAACTCCTACAAGAGTACGTATGAAAAATGCCTCCATAAACATAAATAGGCTAAAAAAGTAGCACAGCAGCAAAATCTTTTGTCTGCTACTTCTATTTTAGTTCATAGTTCAAAGTTCCCTTTGTAGCAGATCAAGGTTGATGATGCTTATAAACACCATAATACTGAGAATGCGAAATTCCCCCTATTTGACAACCACTCCACCCTTCCCCTCTCCATTACTATATCCAGTATACTTCCCATCTCACAATAGCTTGCTTTTAACAAGCCAATCAGACACACATCTTTGGAATTACAATGTCGATGCTGGGTGATGTCTGTACAGTTCTTCTGCAGGAGATCCGCGCCAATCTTACAATACCTTATGTACAAAAACTTAGTACTAAAATGGATGTCCGTGAGATCGGTTATTTCACCGTGTGTACCATTGTTGCATTTGCACTGGATGCCGCCACCCACGCTGTGAAGACATCCCTGTAACAGCAAGAAAAAAAAAATTGTCAACATTTAAAATTATATCTTTATCAGCTAAATATCAAATGTTTCACAATAAAAAATAAAAAATCAAATAAAATCAATTTAAATAATTTTGAAAAATAATTATTAAATATTTCCAAAAAATTATTTATTTTATTACTACAACATCTTTATATAAAATAACAAGATTGGCATCACTTAAGTCCTCTTAATAGAGGATAATAAATAGCATTTAAGCAACAATGAATAAAGTACAGTAAAACAAAATTGTGGTGTCATTCTTTCCAAGAATGACACGACAATTTCAACACAGGCAAAAATAACTATACATTGAAGAAAAAAAACTGGGATGCAAAAACTTTACTACAATATTTACAAATTTTCTAAAAGAGATTCTAAAGGCAAGACTTTTTTTATACCTTGGTTAGTGTACCATATTTTCAGTTCAGCTCAGTTGGCTAAGCTGGTGGTAGCCACATTGTGCAGAGCTGGAAAAAGTGCATGACCAAGCGACCGGCAGTCGGACGTATCATGAATGTCCCAGAGACAATTTTGGGGACAAAACTTCAAAAGACAACTGTTGGGCTATGTAGTGTACACTTAGTGCTGGAGTCACTTTATTGAGACAATTTCCATGGTCAGAGGCACAAACAATTTTTTTCCAGGCCTGACTGTGTGAGCGCTGAGCAATGGAGATCTCTTGGTACCAGGCTGAATTCGCATTGCTACTCTCCTTGTATTTCAGCTGGAGGGCTAAATGCAACTTACGACAGCGCACTGTCTTTTGGATGAGACAATTAAGCCTTTGGACCAGTGTGCATTATGGTCCATGTGCACGTTAAAGAACGCAGTACGCTTTTCGGAAAAGAGTAGGAGATTGTCTGCCGGTGTACTGCCCAATCACCACCAGAAGGACCCCACTGGAAATAAGTCTTCTAGACTTTTGTGGGTTATCCTTGGTACTTACACCGAATAAATCTATTCCAATCAAAACTTTCTATTCCAATCAAAACTATTCCAATCAAACTTTCAAAACTCTCGCTGTGCAAGTCGCTTGTGTCCTTGGGCAAGGCACTTTATCTACGGTTGTCTCTCTCCACCCAGGAGTAAAAGTGGGTACCTGGTAGGTTCAAACACAGCCTGCGCT